>NC_079446.1:50811026-50853526 GCF_903798145.1 Danio aesculapii | reverse complement strand
GAGACCAATCGAGGATCAAAACAGGACTTCTCTGGGCAAAAATGTAAAACATGGAGCAATTGCTCGCTTTTTTTAATGTCTAATAAGCTTGTTTAATCCCGCCCCTTTTCGCAGCGCCGCACGACAGAATTTCGCACACACAAAGCCCAGTGTGACCGCAGCTTTAAGCTTTGGGTAGATGTGTTAATAAAATACCATTAATGAGCAATTTAATTATTAACATAAATAATTCTTGTTAACTTTCGGTCGCAACGTATCTGATCTAGCAACATCCACCTGTGCGGTGGCCGGAGCACAAGAGAAATGTTTCAAGGGGACCCTAAAACATGACGGACCTGATTGGGATTTGCTTATACGCTTATTTCACGCAGCCGCCATTATAAAGAACCTGCGGTGGGAAGAAACCCGGAAGTATAGGCCCAGCACTGTAAACATTGCAGTAACATGCTGTGGACTACAAACCTCCAGCTGTTGCAGAGATTTCAAAATGCAGGTGTAAACATCACTTTAATATCAGTCAGTAAGATTAATTTAAACTGATGAGGGTCTTTTCTTAATTTGCTGCTGTTGTTTGTAACTGCAAGTGTTTTCTTTGATTGTCGTGTGTTAAAAGTCCACATGAACAAGAAGCTGTGACAGTTTTCTTTTTCGTATTGTGACGCAGTTCCTAGAGAAACAAAATATTACATGAGAAAACAGTGGGCGTGGCTGATGGATGTAGTAAAGTAGGCGTTTCATTCAGAAAGATTGGGAAAAGGGTTTGGGGAGAGTCCTCACCATTTGTTTGTTGTCATAGCGATGTAAAAACTGACAGCTGGAAGGGGCGTGGTTAAGTATGTTAGCCACGCCCAATACCTCAGACAGACCTAAGCTGCGCCCGAAATCGCATACTTTCATACTATATAGTACGCAAAAATCAGTATGCGAGCCAAGTAGTGTGTCTGAATAAATAGAATTCGAAACAGTATACGATGACTTACTACTTCTGATGAGATTCTGAAGTGCGCATCGGATGGAGGCTTTGCTCTCCCATGATGCACCATGAGAGAATTTATGAATAGGAGTAAAACGACTCAACTGACTTGGGTAGGTCACATGATGATTACAAAATGACGGATGTAGTACATCTGAGTTCCATTCATACTACTAAAATTCATACTGTATAGAACCAAAGTCCATTTAAGGCAAGTCATTTCACTCGGCGGCCATCTTTGAAACGTCCCTCTGTCTGGGCATTCTGTCTGAATGAGGAAACATCAAATTCTCTAAAACTGCTAGCCAAGCTTACGATTAAATTTCATATTAGGAATCACCAATAAAATTCAACAAAAACTGCCCCTTTAGTTTTATTTCTAAACATCCAAATCACACAAAATCTGCAGAAACTCTCTTCTGGTCTGAGCCCCTGCTCCGGAGTATCATCAGTCTATAGTGATTGATGATTGGCTCCTGTACTAGAAGGCGGGCCTTATTCGCTATATTGACAGTTACACTTTTTCCCATTCAAAAAAATACAAGTGACATGTCTTGTGTATTCTATAAGCTGTGTCTCATTTCAGAGGCTGCATCCTCCGAAGGATGCATTCAAAGAAATTGGAAAGCTCCTTCAAACGCAGTCTCAAAATGTGTCCTTCGTTTCCCGCATAACGTCCCCAGATTCATTGCGCGCTGATAACGGCAGGACGCTTTTAAAAGAAAACTCTGGATTAAATGTATGAATTAGGTTTATTTTACTTGGATATCTAAACACGTTAAAAACAAACCGAGTATGACATGTCTGACTAGAGAGTGATTTTATAGACAGTTCACATGTTTATGTGTCCATGTATTGATCTAAGGAAATACATTTCCAGCATCTGTAAACCTTGTTTTTCCCTCAGATCTCTTAAAATAAGTTTTAAAATCACTTTTAAATCACTATTAACAGACTCTTACGGTTATTAACTCTTACGGTTGCTAGGTGACGAGATCTGTCCTCTGTAGGCTAGATCGTCTCATTTCAAAACGCTTGGTTCTGCCTGTGTGGACTTCGAAGGGCTCACCTTTGAAGTGGATGCAGCCTCTGAAATGAGACACAGCTATAGTCTTTGATGGAACGCACTTTTCTAACAGTCGAGTAGCACATTTAAAGAGCACATAGGTTTCCCCTTTTTTCAGATTTAATATGAGTCTTTTGTGTCTCCAGAATGTGTGTGTAAAGTTTCAGCTCAAAACACCCATCAGATTATTTATTCTACCTTTTATAAGATTCTATTTATACATTTTTGCACTGGGTGGCGGTTTTGCTGTACTGCGCCTTTAAGGCTAGTCCTCCCCTCCCACCGTTTCAACGTGCCTTTCAGCGTGCCTTAATCTCCTTCCTCGGCTGCGTCAGACAACAGACAGACATGAAGAAGATTTCACCTAGCGTTTGTGAGAAATACTGCAGTAAGAACTTTACCAATGAGGATTTGATATGCAGTTGCATTGATGAGTCACACAATGTCGTTACAAAGTTCACGTGCGCACACACACACACACACACACACACAGAAAGACAGACAGAGCGTGTTTAGCTTTGCACTCTTTTTGCACGCATATGTGACAGGATACAGGTTAATCTCCACTGCTGTATGGATATCTGTTATGTTAATGTACAGAATAAACCTGATTTAACGTCCACAAACCGCGATTGAAGCGTCTTCCTTTATAATAGTTCTGACACGCGGCTGTGCTGATGAAGTAAAGCTGAAGTGAATCGCTGTAATTCATTACACACATGCTCTGTATTAAAACATGTTAAACATGTGAAACTCACTCTTGATCATGTTTGATGATGATTGATGATCCTAGCAAACTGAACAGGCCTTTTATTCCCGGCTGCTTTGCGCTCGTCTGGTCTTGTTTATATGATTATACACGTGACTACCGGGACATGTTAATACGTGCAGCTGTCAATCAATTGGGTCATTTTTTTCTTAATGACATGCACAGATGAATTGTTCAGCACAAAACTAGCAACATCCCTGCTGGAAAAAACTGCTTAAACAAGCCTAAGCTGGTTGGCTGGTATTAGCTGATCTACAAGGGGTGCACCCATAATGATGCTCTAAACGGGGTGGAGGAACTACTTCTTTAGAGAAGAACCCCATCCTTTATTTGTGCTAATTATATTGTTTTACACGCATATGCATTAAACAAAATCCAATATTTTGATAAAAACATGCTCGCTTTCCATATTAATTGAAATATATGTAAACAGCACATATAGGGCCTGTGTTTCCTTTAAAAATATTATTGAGAACATTACATAGTCTATTCTACAACATACAATCACTTACAAAAGCTAACAGGTATTCTAATATCATATATAAATCATATAAATAAATAATGATTTAATAAGAAATGAAATTTAATATTTATTAGGAAATGAAAAAAAATCCTACTTTAATAATAATATTAAATATGATGATGATGATTATTATTAAGTAGGATATTGTTTATTTGTTGTAAAAGTCTACTTTTACCATTTGACACATGTAAACCACTGCAGAAATGTTCTACCCAGCAGGCCCATGTCATATACAGTACAGATACTTAATAAATAGCCCACTATAAATGAAAAGCATTAGCGTATGCTGTGTGTTTTGTTTTCACAAGCTTTGGAGATGTAACATAAACTCTGCTTTTCAATAATAGGTCACCTATAGCTTTCATCATGAGCCATGGCTGTGTTCAAAATGACATCAATGATTTCATAGTGCACTGTGAATGGAGCGGTAAACATGAAGATCGCTAAAACTGAACTGTAGAAATACTTTGAAAGCAAATTAGACCTAAGAGAGACGACCTTAATGCTTTATTAAATCATTCCAAGTTTAAATGTCAGAATGTTCTAAATGAATAGGGCATAGGGGGGATAACTGGGAATAGAACACAGCCAGGAACTAAGTTTCTAACTACAGCTCCAGAGGTGTAGTTGCAAGCGTACAAGTTTGCAACGCAGTTTGTGAATGTTCGTTGGAACGACGGATTTGGGAAACACTAAATCAACAAACTATGTTTGTAACGATGCAACTTGCGACCTAAGGTCGCAAGTTGCATCGTTACAAACATAGTTTGTTGATTTAGTGTTTCCCAAATCCGACGTTGCATTAAGTTTGTAAATAAAAATCGGGTTGATTTCAGAACCCAACGTTAGGCAGACGTCAATGTCCAACCTAAAAATCAACCAAATATCAATGTGTAATGATGTTACAGCTTGACATTGTGTAAACATTACCACTCTGACGTTAATCTGACGTTGGATTTTGGTTGCCATACTTGATGAATAGATGTCAGTATTTGACATTTGGTTAAAGGCTGGTTTAATATGTTGGCTCAACGTTGGATTTTGGTCCCTTTCCAACACAACCTAAAATCAACCAAATATTAACGTCGCTATAGGACGTCAAAATAATGTTGTCCCTAGACACTGACTAGACATTGAATTTTGGTCACCTGATGTCATGATCTAAATCTAGACTAATATTTAAATCTTATGATGTTGTGTGCCTGCTGGGTATATTACTATACTACTAACTTATTCTTGCTTGTTGGTCTTGGTAAAGTTCTTAAAAAAGAGTAGATCTTACATGAAATATGAAGCGTATGGCTCGATAACACCACAAGATGAGTTTGGAGTCCGCAGTGTGTGTGTGTGTGTGTGTGTGTGTGTGTTGTCCATCAGGTGTTTCAGCATTACTGCCTCCATGAAAAGTAAATCACACAGCTGACAGTTAACCAGATAAACCCAAACCAGAAAGACCAGCTATACACACTACAAGCTCTGTCTTACCATACTTTTAAGAGTCTCTCTCTCACACACACACACACACACACACACACACACACTTGCTGCGCATAAAACACATTGTTATTTTAGGGGTCATGGACTGAAAAGTTTGGTAATCCCTGCTTTAATGCAAGCATCTGAACAAATATGCCCTCAAAATGACTTTACTTATTTAAAATACATTTAGTTTGCAACTAAATAGTTTTATGTTCAATCCACTTAAATTTGTAAAAAGATTAAGTTAAATTAATGGATTTGTATCGGAACATCATGAAGCAATTGTGTGAAACTTGCATTTCTTTCCAGTGTGTGAGCATGAACAAATATGAGGGCAGTGTTTTCTCTCAGTCTCTCTTGATTCTCCTCTGCTGTCCTCCATCTGAGCGTCTGATGTAGGACTGGTAGAAGAAGCCGCAGAAGAGCAGCAGGTAGCTGAAGTACATGGCGGATCCGAAGATGATGTTGTTGTCGGTGGATTTGCAGTGTTCCTGGTGTTTCCAGCTGTAGACAAGACCCAGGACGGTCAGACCGGCCACCATCTGCGAGATCTGTAGGACGGTGATGAGCATGGCAAAGGCTCTGGGCACGCGGACGCCGGCAGCTTTAGCCGTGTAGTAGGAGTACATGAACGCGTGGACGGTGAAGTTCATGCTCATAAACCAGCCGCCGCCGGCCACGTGATCCTTATACGAGAACCAGGAGTACAGCAGGACAGTGATGTGATGATACCAGTGCAGGAAGATCAGACGCTGCTTACGCAACACCACAAACACTGTGTCACCTGCAGGAGAGAAAAAAACTGTACGTTTAAAGTCATTTCAAGTTAATACTAGAGTGTTTTTGAGGCATACTGTAGTGAAGCACTTGAATTGATCTGTTGTGGTGATTCTACAGTTGCTGTGGTAACACAACCATAATTGATCTGTTGTGGTGATTCCACAGTTGCTATAGTAATGCATCAACTATAACAACTGATCTGTTGTGGTGATTCTACGATTGCTATGGTAACACAACCGTAATTGATCTGTTGTGGTAATTCTACAGTTGCTATGGTAACACAACAACTACAGTGATTGATCTGTTGTGGTGATTCTGCAGTTGCTATGGTAACGCATCAACTATAATAACTGATCTGTTGTGGTGATTCTACGGTTGCTATGGTAACACAACCGTAATTGATCTGTTGTGGTGATTCTACGGTTGCTATGGTAACACAACAATTACAGTAATTGATCTGTTGTGGTGATTCTTCAGTTGCTATGGTAACACAACAACTATAGTAATTGATCTGTTGTGGTTATTCTACGGTTGCTATGGTAACACAACAACTACAGTAATTTATCTGTTGCGGTGATTCTACGGTTGCTATGGTAGCGCATCAATTATAGTAATTGATCTGTGTGGTGGTGATTCTATAGTTGCTATGGTAATACAAGAGAAATTGATCTGTTGAGGTGATTCTACAGTTGCTATGGTAACACAACAATTACAGAAATTGATCTGTTGTGGTGGTTCTACGGTTGCTATGGTAACAAAACAACTACAGTAAACTACAACTTTATGGGGTTTACTGTAGTAAAACTAAAGTATACTACAGTATTTTTTAGAGTTTATGTTCACTATATTTAATACTACAGTATGTGGAGGATTTATTAATATTAACTTCATCATGGTTCAAAAGCACTATAGTATTTAGTAAAATTACTGTAGATTGTTTTTAATGTGGGGAGGCTTATTTAGTAACAGTTGCTAGAGGAATATTATTATTATTATTATTATTATATTTCCCATTTTAGTTTACTTTAGCAGTTTAGTTGTGTGCAGTGTTGGGTAGAATATATGGTAGAAAATAGAAATTAAACTACTTTAATTCTTTAATTCTGATAAGATCACTTAATATTTTCTTTCATTCATTCACTTTCCTGTGGCTTAGTCTCTGATCAGGGGTTGCCACAGCGGAATGAACCGCCAACTAGCATATGTTTTACGCAGCGGATGCCCTTCCAGCTGCAACCCAGTACTGGGAAACACCCATACACACTCATTCTCTCTCACACACACTAATACACTAATACACTACAGCCAATTTAGTTGATCAGTTCCCCTATAGCGCATGTGTTTGGACTGTGGGGGAAACTGGCACTCTCAGAGGAAACCCACGCCAAGACGGGGAGAACATGCAAACTCCACACAGGAACACCAACTGACCCAGCCGGGACTCGAACCAGAGACCTTCTTACATTTAGCAGATGCTTTTCAGTGCATCAAGCTACAAATGCACATCTGATCCGTTTGCCTGGTATGTTATCATGCCTGCAATCTTTAAACGGGTGTCATGAGAATGCAAACAGGGAATGCGATAAAGACACTGGAAAGACTTGAGACGCAGCTATTCACTGAACAGAGCCACACTACACCTCAACATTATCATAAAACGTCAAATGAATGAATGAAGTACATGTAAAGCACAATAAAAAGATTTTAAACACATTTTGTAAACATAATACTTTTAATAACTGATTTATTTTCTCTTCACCATGATGACAGTAAATAATATTAGACTAGATATTCTTCAAGACACTAGTATTCAGCTTAAAGTGACATTTAAAGGCTTCACTAGGGTAATTAGGGTAAAGTTAGGGTAATTAGGCAAGTCATTGTATAACAGTGTAGTGTTGTGGAGCCAGTCAAAACAAAATAATTTCTTGAGGGAGCTAATGTAACGGAGGCCAGCTAGTAAGTGCTGTGCAGGTAAACCTCACTCCTCTGACCTCTAAAGGTGCTCTAGCGACAGACGCTAGAGGGCATGGTCTTTAGCCTCCTTGTTAGAGTAACCAACTCCCATGCGGAAGGTCGCCGGTTCGGTACCAGCTTAGAACGGGTTGAATGGTGTAGGACCGGCGGGGTTACACTAATAATAAAAAAATTAATCTTAAAAAATGTTGAAAAAATTTAGAAACTACTTTAATTTCAGCCTAACTAAAATAAATTAGACTTTTCCCACAATAAAAATAGGAAATACTGTGAAAGGGTCCTTGCTCTGTTGCTCTCACTAGGGAAATATAACAGTCTGCAGAAACACTTTGATTGACATTCTCCCTTTGTAGGTGTCATCAGAGAGGGAAAGCCCCGCCCACTAGTCTCCATCTCATTAGCATAAACAGCAGCCCTGAGTGAGAAGCAGCCGTCTGTCCATTAGCCATTAGAGTGTTTGAGCTGCTGAAGATAATGTCAGCATAGACTAAGAGGATTATAGATGTGGAGTTTTAGATGAACAGAGACAGGAGCGACATAGACTGACAGAAGCATGAAGCACACACTCACACTGAAGCACACATGCACACCTGACCAGCACTGACAACACACACACTGTTGTTTTACATCTGTCACTATGCTGACGCACAGCCATCTGTAGCTCCGCCCTCTTCTGAAAGAGGACAATCTCATTTGCATTTAAAGCGACAGTCACCAAAACACCACAATTAGGATCACAGGCTGAAAGGGTGAGTTTCAGAGAGCTGGAGGACATCATCTGTGAACTATTCTGAGCTCAAACTTCACTACACACTCTAGAGACATCCCAGACCTACTTTACAGCTTGTAAAAAGGTGCAGAATAGGTCAACTTCGAGTAAGATAAGTAAGGGAACAGATCATGTATATATTGATTAGTATTGAGTGTTTTATTACCGAGCTCCGGTGCTTTACTGATCGCAAAAGCGAACGCCCAGAACTTGCTGACCGGAGCGCTGTAGAAGTCAGTATCACACACCGACCGCCGGAAACCCTCTGACCACACCACACTGAACATGTACCAGCCGGTCCGCAGCGCGCCCACAATACTGAAACACACACAATCTGATGTTTGACCTGATCAACAGTAAAAAGGACAGATTGCACCATTTCAGGAACCAACATCAGTCAAGAATGCATGATTATCTGCTGTCATGAGGCTTTGCAGTCAATAAATGTGAATAAAATGGAAGTCAGTGGGGCAAAAACAGCACCAACATCACCAAAGGAGAGTCAATCTGAACAGAGTGTATTGAGTTTTTTTAAATTTCAAAGCATTTTCCCAAAATATATGTCAAAATCTGCAAAAATCATCACATTTGCTGAAACACGGAGAAAGATGAGGCCAAATGAAGCCTCAAAATCAGCCCAGAGTGGATTAAAACATCCCCAATATTGAATATGTGCTAAAATGATAGCTAGTGTGAGTAATATGTCTGATCTGTGAGATGTAGGTGTGTGTTTATCAGATATTTCACCTGAATACAGCGAGACTCATTGACCAGAGCACCAGCGGCGCCCGCAGGTCCAGTTTCTGTCTGTCCTTCATAAACATGTGGCCCAGAAATATGAGCACCGCATACGTGCCGGACAGGACAAACGAATATCCCCTGAAACACAGCAATAACATCGGTCACTTTAGGCCCTGTGGGGTTACAAAGTGCATTAAATAAATGTAAAATATATAACAAAATACATGCCCCGCACAAATATCTGCTAAAATGCAGTCATTATTTACTCTTAGGCCCTCTGTACTTTAAAGTAAATACAAAATATGTATAAATAATATTAAAATTAATTAATAAAAAATGGAATAAAAGAAAAATAAACAAACAAGTTAATTAATTAATTAAGGAATAAATCAATTTATGGATTTGATCATTCAAAGTACCTTCAAATAAGATACAATAAAGCAGAATAAAATAAATAAGGTAATTCAAAGTGCCTTAATAAAATAAAATAAATGTAAAACATATACCAAAATGAATGTGCCAAACAAATATCTAATAATAAACACAATAATAATTTACTCTTGGGCCCTGTGTACTTTAAAGTAAAAATAAAATATGTGTAACGGGGATGTGACACTGACAACGGAGGTGAGGATCCAAATGCAGGGTTTTATTAACAGGATGGTCGGGCAAGCAACGATCAACACAGGAGCAAACAGATGTATACATAGTCATAGTCAAAATAACAGGCAGATGTTCACAAGTTAAGCAGCAGACAACTTAAAACAATCAAGGCACGGATCAAAACACAGCAAAGCAAGACAAATGAAATGCATTGTAATGTCACTAAACAGATAACAAGACTCAGCAATGTGTGTGTTTTAGAGGTGTGTATATATAGTCTGTGTAATCAGTCCAAAAGCAGCTTCAGCTGTGAGTGTCTAATCAATGGTAACTTGGAGCAGGTGAGTATGTGTGCTGCATGACTGGGATCTCTAGTCCATTAACCGGCAGATTTGTAGTCCTATGTGATCGTGACAATATGTATAAATAAGAGTTAAATAAATTAATAAAAAATGGAATAAAAGAAAAATAAATAAACAAATAAATAAATAAATAAATAAATAAATAAATAAATAAATAATTTAATTAATGAAGGAATTAACGTATTTATCTTAACGTATTAACACTTTGATCATTCAAAGTGCCTTCAAATAAAACAGGATAAAGCAAAATAAAATAAAATAAACAAACAAATAAATAAATGAGGTAATCCAAAGGGCCTTCAAATAAAATAAATATAATACAATAAATGTACAACATATAACAAAATGAATGTGCCAAACAAATATCTGCTGAAACGCAATCATAATTTACTCTTGGGCCCTGTGTACTTCAGAGTAAATACAAAATATGCAAAAATAATAATAAATAAATTAATAAAAAATGGAATAAAAGAAAAATAAATAAACAAATAAATAAATTATTAAAATAAATAAACAAATAAATAAATGTGGTAATTTAAAGTACCTTAAAAATGTAAATAAAATTTAAATAAAAATAGATAAAATTATATAAAAATAAATAAACATAAATAAATAAAAATCAATAGTTCATTAATCAAAAATAAAGTTAATGAAAAAGCTGAAGTTCACCTAAATGCATAACATCTCTGTCCTGATCTGAACCGGCAAATAAATATTTTGATGTCACAATCGCCCGAGAGGTCAAAGGTGAGCAAACGTCTGCCGTCCTTCACGTGAACCTGATCTAATCACACACATCCATCGATCAATTACAGGATCATAAACCTACATTAACATCATCTGATGGTTTCATAAGGCCACATTCACAAAGCACATTCATTGATGTGCATCCGGTGTGTAGTGTTTGTTAATGCCGTATTGTGATATTCATGCGTAAAAGGTCAAAGGTCATGATTTTATTGCTTCACTTTAATGAGAAGGGAGTGTTTATAGCAAATAAACCACACTACAAACCGCCTTAAATGGACAGCTCACATGAAAATCTACTCACATTCAAGTGAATTTATGCATTAGTTTCTCCTGTTGAACACAAAATATGAATATACTGAAGAATGCAGGAATATATTATTAATATCAAACAATTCATTGCAAGTAATTAATCACATCCAAAATAAAAGTTTGTATTTACATTTTATATATAAATAAGCACTGTGCATATAAATATTGACAGCACATATATAAACATAAAGCATACTAAAGAACTATTTTTAAATTGCATTTGCATTTTTTATCTTTTTTACATTATTTTATTGCTTGTTCATCAAAAGAAAGGAGTCAAGCAGGTTTGTTACAAGCTGAAGATCAACAAATAATGACAGAATTAAAATTTCTGGGTGAACTTGATGAATTTTAAAAAATCCTTTACTTATTTAGGAGTTTTTGGCTTGTTTCTTGTCCAAATATCTGTAAATAATTAAATCAAGAAGCATTTAATAGACAGGATCATAATATTGTTTTGTTTTCAGAAATCATAATTTTTTTCCTAATGACAACAAGCTAAATAATCTTCCAATGGGGAAAGCAAATTAAACTTGTTTTCCATTAAAAACATTTGACTCACCCTATTGTCAGATTATTTAGCTTGTTTTAATAAATAATTCACTTAATTTTAACTTTTTTATTTCTGAAAACAATTTTTTATTTTACTTGTCTAGAAAATGCTTCTTAATTTAAGAATTTTTAGATATTTGGACTAGAAACACGACAAAAACTCTAAGTACGAAATGTATTTTTTGCGATGCTGTCCCTGACTTTATGATTCAAGTGTTACTTTACGCATTTTTACGACATATATATCACAATACCCATTTAAAACATATAATAATGAGCATTAAACTGTCTTATGTACTGCACGTGACATTATAAGTCAAAATATTTGTCTTTTCTTATGATTTTTTTGGGGTAAAAAGTAATTTATTATCTTATTCGTATTCCTTAAAAACAGAAAAATAACATAAACATACTTTTTAAAACAAAATTAAATAAGATTAGGATTAATTTTAAATTTAAATTAATTAAAAATGCAATAAATAAAAAAAATAAAAACTGAGTTAAAAGGGCGTAACTCATTACTGATTACGTGAGATATGCATTAAAATAAAGTATTAAAAACTTGCAATGTAAAATAATCTGCCAATGTGGTAAGCAAATTAACCTTGTTTACCTTTTTAAATCATAATATTTTACTCACCCCATAGTCAGATTATTTTGCTTGTTTTAATGAAAAACTCCCTTAATTTTACCTTTTTATTTCTGAAAACAAGACAATTATTTTACATTTAATATATGTATAGTTTATAATACATATGTTATATAATATAATAACATATGTCATACATATAATGATAAGCGTTATATTGTCTTATGTACTGTATATGACATTATAAGTCAAAAGATTCGTCTATTCTAATGATTTTCTGGGATGAAAAAAGTAATTAATTACGATCTTAAGCCTTTAACTCCTAATCTTTCTAGTTAACACACTTAATGCATTTTTTTTTCAACACATCCCATAATTTCTAAAATATCAGCCTGTACCGAATGGTAGACATGTCGGTTTATGGTAAAAGTATTGGAATAAATACATATACTATGAAAAAACTGAAAATATGAAGTGTAAGACCAATTTATTTAAAAAAGTCAAAATAAAACAGTTTTGAATACTAAATCGTCTTTTATTTTTTGAAGTATGCCATAAAACATTTCAGATTCTCATTTAACATGTTTTGTTATTGTTGCATTTTACAATTAAACCAAAATCAAGTGTATTGGTGCAGTAGGATTATGTTTATTTGATTTTCTGTGAACCAACAATGCTGTGTGTGTAAACCATTATTAAAAATAGTCAATATATGGTCAACCATTTGGTAAAGCAGGCAGTTAAAGGGTTAAAAACGGAAAAATAACATATACATTCCCATTACTTTCTTTAAAAAGTAACACATTTATTAATTAAAACAATATATTAAGCTTGTGATATAGTAATTTCCTAACACTGTTCATTTCTCCATGCAGGTTCCCTGACTATCTTTATGCTTTATTGACAAGAATGAGCATGTTTAGTCCCGTACTTCATTATATAACAAAATTATTTTACATGCCCTAACAAGCAGGATTAAGCAGGAGAAAATAGAGATAGAAAAAAAGAAAATAAATAAAAACGTTTGCAGACTCGAATCGGAGTTCAAAAGAATCAGTGAATCATTTCCTGAAACTCGACTCACCAGTTCTGCTGGAACCACAGGAGCGCGCCGCGTTCATCAAACTGCCGCTCAAATGCGAAGGCGGACAGGGAACCGTTCATGATCACCGGGAATAAATAAAGAAATGAAATAAAAGATGAACAGATGAAGGGTTTCTGACAGAAGATCGATGAAGAGAAACTCCTGCTCAACTTCACGATGAGATGCAGCGGAGGGAGGAGTCACAGCTCAGAACCGGTCAATCAGCGGCAGAGGGAGGAGTCACTGCGCAGCGCCGGCCAATCATAATCAAGGGCTCTGAGGGATGGTGCATTATTTATTAGCTGATTAATATTCATGAGCAAAGGTTTTGACATTTTATTTCAGAGATAATAAGAAAGCGTACAATCATGAAGCATTATGTGAAAGTAATTACCGCTGGCAACTGTTCATACCTTCCTACGTGGATACTGGCCCCATGAAATCAAAATAAATTTTTTTATATGTTAGTATCAGTCTGTTAGTTTGATCTATAATCTAATGTCTTCCAAAACAGTGACAATATTCACATTTAGAAGATATCAAGTGGATATGAACGCCCAAAGCTTGCTGTTTGTCACTCCTGCTTTTGTTCTTAGAAGAGATACAGCTGCAGCTGGAAGTTTTACAAGAATTATTTGTATTATTTATTAAATTACCTATGAATTTTATTTTATTAATGTCTACCCCCACCCCAATCTTAAAGCCAACCCTCACAATAATGTAAATACATTTCATATTAATTACAAGTAATTATTGTCTACAGTGTCACAAAAATCCTGCTATCCTGATGGGAGTATCCAAAGCTGTATCCCATCTACAATTTACGCCTAAATTGATTTTTTTGACGTCACCTCATACTTCAGGTTCTCCTTCTGACCAATCAAATGCTCTCTAGTATCTGACATGCCCCGCCCCTTCTTCTCATTAGCTTTTGATGCACTTGAGCTCAATCAAACACTCTCACTGGCAGAGCTGTGAGAAAACACAGCACACTATTGGCTGTATATAGGGGAGGAGCTACTGTATTTCAAGGCCTGTCTTCATGAGATTTAATCAAATTATTTTAATAGTACATTATATTTCTAAGCACTACACAGGAACTTTTATATACTCTTTCTGACTTATGTTTTCAAATATGTTGCGATATGCATGTGTTTGTAATAAGCTGGTGCATATTACTTTGCATCAATACAGAATAAAGAAAAAAGTGTGCAATCTTGGAGATCATAAGTGTAGATTAAAAAAAACAGACAAGTAGATATACTTAAAGGGACAGTTCACACAAAACTGAAACTCTGTGATCATTGACTCGTGTTTTGTTGAGTTTGAAAAATAAAACGGCCACTGACCTCCAAAGTTTGAGTTAAAAATACTATGGAAGTCAATGGCTGCAGCATTCCAACATTTTTCTAAACATCTTCTTTTGTGTTCAACAGAAAAAAGAAACTCAAACAGGTTTGGAACAAGTGTAGTGAGTAATTAATGGCAATAGTATCTGGCTGCAGCCTTTATGATGCAAGCTGAGATTGCATCACTTAGCGATGCAATGTCAGACTCAATGCACTCAATGGAGCGAGTGACATCACTGTGAGGTAAGGTTAGGGGTGGGGTTAGGTGAGCACATTAAAAAGCATTGGATGCAGCTCAGGTTGCTCTGCACCAGGTCTGCATCCAGACCCCTCTCCAGAATTTACATGTTTGGGTCAACTATCCCTTTTCACTCTTTCACAATCACATTTAAATGCATATATGTATTATTATACAGGGTTTAAACTCTCCACCATGCTGAAAGAGCTTAATATGAAAAGTCCAGGCCAGTTTCCAGGGTCTCCTCTGGCCGCTGGACCTCTAAATAACTGCACAACACTCAAACAGTCCAGGCTTGTCAGAATATAATGGCCAATTCACACTGACTGAACAATCAGCACCAAACAAACTCCAGCATTTCAGTAATAGTGGGATGCTGGGTTTTATAATGTACTGTAAATATTCCTAATGCATTTAAATGAAATTCTGATATTTTTAGACATTTAAGAGGAAAAAATAACATCAACGTTTTTTATGTTGACATATATAAATATATAATGAGTTGAAATGCCTTTATGGATAAAAAGGTTAATAACAATAAAGTAATTAATTAATTCCTAAATAAATATATGCAAATAAATTATTAGAATATAAATTAATAAATATAAATAATACAAATTAACCCACTTATGAATCCTGTTTCTTTTCTAATTGGATTAAAGAAAAAATTATTTGGTTACTACCGTTCTTGCATATTTAGAACAAGATGACTTTGATTACATATTAAAAGACTCTTTTTAAGGATCACAGTTTGCTCCCAAAACAATAAATTAATTGTAATAAATTAATTGTGCCCAAAATAATAAATTAATTGTCATCAGGATGTATTTTCTTACACTTTATCACTATCCTTCAAACTACTAGACTTTACCCATTTGGCAACAAGACGCTTTTCACTATTTCAGAATCATATTTAGTATGTTCACTTATTATTATTATTATTATTATTATTATTATTATTATTATTATTATTATTATTATTATTATTATTATTATTATTATTATTATTAAATTATTATTATTATTATTTATTATTATTATTATTATTATTATTATTATTATTATTTTATTATTATTATTATTATTAAATTATTATTATTATTATTATTATTATTTATTATTATTATTATCATTATTATTATTATTATTATTATTATTATTATTATTATTATTATTATTATTATTATTATTATTATTGTTTCACCCATTTCTTAATATTGTATTGTCACTAAAATTAATTGACTTTAACATTCCAGCATAAAAGTTTCTTTTGCAGTTGCAATAAAAGTTTGAGTATGGGACTTTTATTTTAAAAATCACACTGTTGTGTTTTCAACACGTCTCTGCGTTTCCGGCTTCATGGATGAAAGTAAGCAGACTGACCGCTGAATGAACTCACTCGATTCAAGTATGATTTTTATGTGTTTTCATTTATTCTTAAACTATATTTGTTAAACATTTATAACTACAGACGTATTAGGAAGTTTTGAGGTGTATGTGTCGAGTGTAGGTAACGGTATTATGGATTATGTTCGTTATATGTTGAATAACACGGTAACTGAAACGGACACAGAAGACCATAATGTATATATATATATATATATGTGTGTGTGTGTGTGTGTGTGTGTGTGTGTGTGTGTGTGTTATCAGTGTTTGACAGCCTGTGTTTTCATTGGGTGTGTTTTTTCTAAAATGCTGATAGTGGTTTTCATTATTACACACTTTACTTTACTTTACACACACTGTTTGTCTGTTTCAGTGGGTTTAACTGTCTGAAAAATGAAGGTGCTTCTTCTGAAAGAGCCGAGAGAGAGTGAAAGTGAAGCAGACCCTTATATTAAGGTAATCATCTCTTATAATAATCATACTAATATTATTAATGGCGTTCTAATACGGAAGCACATCAGTAGCAATATTCATTTTTAAATGTATTATGCAAAACGGCAATGTGTATGCTATTTAATGCACTATTTAATTGACTGAACACTGTTGTACTTTGGTAGTCGTTGGCTGATAATATGATTTCCCTTATTAGAATTTACAGAGAATACTTTTCTGAAAATATACAGTGTTATCAAGGAGAAAGTCTGAATGTGTGAATATAAAACCAACATTACCTCAATTTGCAATCTGTATAATGTCAATGTATTTAGGATAGGATTATTTATTTAGTACTTTTGAAAGAAAATTTGTCATAATTTGACAATGTTTTTGGGTAAAACAGCATTCTTCATGACATATGGGCAACGTTTGGTGCAAAATGAAATAAAATGCTAATTACATTATATAATGTAGATTTGACATTTCCAACCGCTGTTTAAAGAATGGAAATTACACACTAATTTTAAGGATTTTATAAGTTGCTAAAGGGGCGACACGGTGGCTCAGTGGTTAGCACTGTGGCCTCACAGCACTCAGGCGCTGGTTTGAGTCCCGGCAGGGTCAGTTGGTGTTTCTGTGTGGAGTTTGCATGTTCTCCCCATGTTGGTGTGGGTTTCCTCCGGGTGCTCTGGTTTCCCCCACAGTCCAAACACATGCGCTATAGAGGAATTGATTAAGTAAATTGGCTGTAGTGTATGAGTGTGTGTGTGTATGGGTGTTTCCCAGTACTGGGTTGTGGCTGGAAGGGCATCCGCTGTGTAAAACATATGCTGGAATAGTTGGCGGTTCATTCTGCTGTGGCGACCCCTGATGAATAAAGGGACTAAGCTGAAGGAAAATGAATGAATAAGTTGCTAAATGAAACTGAAAATGTAGTAATAGTAGAAAAGCACCTTTCTATTTATTAAAATTTGATATTGGCCAGCGCAATAGCCTGGTGGTTAGCGCGCTGACATATGGTGCAGTAGCACTTCAGGGTGTCCCGAGTTCGAATCCCGGTTCAAAGACATTTCCCATACCTACCCCCTCTCTCTCTCCTACTTCGCTTCCTGTCTGTAAAACTGTCCTATCCACTTAATAAAGGCAAACAGGCCAAAAATAAATCTTAAAAAACAAAACAAAATAAAATTGACATTGAATTGCAAGCAGAAATGACAGCAAAATAATCATTTCAATGTTATTTTCTCTAAATACATTCACTCAGGGCCATAGGGTTGCATTTTTATAATTACACTGATTGATGCTTGTAGAAAAATTCAATATGTGTTTCAAAATTAGCATTTGTTTTTATCTTAAATCTGTATAAATAACAATTATTTCCCCTCCTTTGAATTTCTTTTCTTTTTTAAATATTTCCCAAATGATGTTTCTCAGATTCAGGAATTTCTCTCAGTATTTCCTCTAATATTTTTTCTTCTGGAGAAAGTCTTATTTGTTTTATTTCAGCTAGAATAAAAGCAGTTTTTAATAGTTTTAAAGCCATTTTAAGCTCAATATTATTAACCCCCTTCAGCAATATTAGTGTTGGATTGTCTCCAGAACAAACAACTGTTATACAATGACTTGCCTAATTACCCTAACTTTACCCTAATTACCCTAGTGAAGCCTTTAAATGTGACTTTAAGCTGAATACTAGTGTCTTGAAGAATATCTAGTCTAATATTATTTACTGTCATCATGGTGAAGAGAAAATAAATCAGTTATTAGAGATGAGTTATTAACACTATTATGATTAGAAATGTGTTGGAGAAAATCTGCTCTCCGTTAATCAGAAATTGGGGGAAAATATAAATGAATTAGAGTTTAACAGGAGTGTTATTATGTTATTTTTCAGGAGCTGGCCTCATGTGGACACACAGCGACTCTCATTCCCGCTCTGTCCTTCAGATTCGTGTCTCTAAATGAGCTTTCTGAGCGGGTCAGTTTGTGCAAACTCTTCTGAGCTTCAGAAATGTGTTTGGATGTGATGTTTATGCTGGTGTTTTTAGCTCTTTCAGCCTGAGAGGTTTGGAGGTCTGATCTTCACCAGTCCCCGAGCCGTGGAGGCCGTGAAGACGAGTTTAGAGTCGCAGAAACTGAGAAACAGTGAGTCTGTGCTTTCATAATACATCACAAGAGCCAAAAATACCTGTATTCAGTTAATTTACTTTTAAAAAACACACTCAGAAAGCGCTTGTTAATTTCACACTGAATAACAGTAATGGCTGGTAACATGCTAAATTAAGCGTGACATTTCGAAGTAGAAATTATTTTAGTAATGCTTACTTTTATGTAGGTTTATGCTGAGTTTCTTGTTAGACTTAAAAATAAATATTCAAACACTAGTACATTTAGTCATAATCAACAAAACATCTACAAATCTGCATAAAACTCACAAATAAACAAGGATTTGAGCCAAAATGGAGTGGAAATTAATTAATAGTTTGACAAAATTATAAAAAAATGTTAATAATTTTGTTTTTGAGCAGAACTGAAATCATCTGATTTATAATAAACGGCTATATACAGAGATTGTGAATAAATAAATAAATTAATTTTAAATAATATTTATTTAATAAGTAAATAAATAAATAAACAAATTAATTAATTAACTAATTAATTAAAATAATAAGTTTGTATAAGAGTGCTGGACAGATCTAAATGTCAGTATGTAAATATCAAATGTCAGTTTGGACAAAATAAGACAGATTGTACAAAATGCATGTGACTTTTTATTCAATTTATTTAGTTTTATCCTCAGTAAGATCTTTTAGTCACAGTATGTTTTACAAATATACAGACAAGTAGCTGAAATTATTAAAATAAGCCCCGTGTATGGTTTATGTTAATACTGTGTGCTTATTTGAATATTTTTTTTCTTCTAACCAGAGAAACTGTAGTGAAAAGTAATGATACATTGACCTCTGGTGGGCAAGTCCTCTTACGTCACTTTCAGACACTAACGTTTCCTCTTATTTGGTTAAACACTGATTCTGCAAGGGGTCACAAACTTTCGCACAACCCTGTATATCATGACAGTTAAGTATAATGTTTTTTCTGAGAATGATTGTTTTTTTCTGCAGAATGGGATGCAGTGAAAGACAAGTGGAATGCAAAGTCGGTTTATGTTGTCGGAAAAGCCACAGCATCTTTGGGTAGGAACATTTATTTCAGCTTAACACACACATACATACTTGCATACATGGTTTACAGCAGTGGTTCTCAAACTTTTAAGCCAACGAACCCCAATTTAAGATCGTCAAGAACTTGCGACCCCCACTACCAAAGCATATGCAAACAATAAGAATAAGTTTGCCGTATTTTAACCATATTTACTATACATTAAAATAATTTTGGCTTACCTTTAAATGAGATGGGTGTACTGTTGAATTCAGTATGAATTCATCCTGATATTTCTGCCATTTTCTACTTTGGTCTGACGGGGTCTTGCTCTTATGCTTCGACGAAGTAGACGGTTCTGATGACTTGGCCAAACTGTCCACAGTTTCCTCAACATTTTTAGATTTGGGAATTACATATTTATCCATGGGGTGACATGGTGGCGCATGTGGGTAGCACGATCGCCTCACAGTAAGTAGGTCGCTGGTTTGAGTCTCGGCTGGGTCAGTTGGTGTTTCTGTGTGGAGTTTGCATGTTCTCTCTATGTTGGCATGGGTTTCCTTCGGGTGCTCCGGTTTCCCCCACAGCCCAAACACATGCGCTATAGGGGAATTGGGTAAGCTAAATGGTCTGTAGTGGATATGTGTGAATGAGAGTGTATGGGTGTTTCCCAGTGATGGGTTGCATGCTGGATAAGTTGGCAGTTTATTCTGCTGTGGTGACCCCTGATTAATAAAGGGACTAAGCCTCTGCAGTTGTGGTTTTCACATCCAGATGCCCACAGTAGTGATGACTAGCGAGTTAGTCATTGCACAGTGATGATGTTCAATTTTTTTTAAACACTCTAATCTGTAATATCTTTAAAAATTGTTAACTATTTGTTTGTAGCGTTCACTTGTAATACTGAAAAATATATATTATAATCACAGAAAAATACACAATTACTAAATCACTCTTGCGACCCCCAGTTTGAGGACCACTGGTTTACAGGGACATTGCATAGGTGTAATACATTTTTATTTAATGATATTATTGTCATTTTTAATCATTTTATGCCACATATTATACAATGATTATATAACAGCATAAATATGCAAACCGCTAATGTTATTTAGATCCTGTAATTCGATGTTAAAAAGGTAAATGTCCTGTTGTATACACTATTAAATGTCCTATTAGCTAAATGTCCAATTATAAACGTTGACAGCGGTGAGGTAAATGTAAAATGGCTTTAACGTTATTTGTGAATTTGTAAATATATATTGCAATGGCAAAAATTATTAAAGGTCATTTTAAAGTATTGCATAAGTCAATATATTGATTATTGGAAACCTGCGGCAAATTATGAGTGTGAAAAGACCCTGTTAAGTGTGATTTATTTATTATTATTATTTTTTAAGCGTTTTGAATTATACGGATTCAAGGTTAATAGAGTACAACTAAGTCATACTGTGTCATTTTACAACTTTGTGTCCCTGTAACCCAGGTAAACCTGTAAACGCACACACACACAGACACACAAACTTGTTTCTATATCTCGGTGGGGACTCTCATAGCTGTATTGATGATTTTACTATACAAGCCGTATCTTCTCCTCCCCTACCCCAGCTCTTACCAGAAACAATCTGTATTTTTACATTTTCAAAGTACAGTACTTCATTCTGTGTGATGTATAAGAATGTTTTCCCATGGGGATGTCAATTTTTGTCCGCACAGTGGGACAAGTCCTCATGAGTCTGTGTGCATTCAGGTTTAAGTCCCCACTGGGGTATAAAACAAGTACACACACACACACACACACACACACACACACACACACACAAACACACAAACACACACACACACACCTGCCTTATTATTATCAGTCAGTTTTTTAATTCATTTATGACCCATTGAGTAACTGAACGGTTTCCTGCTGCTGCTCACACACTGCTGAGACTCACACATCTCTGATGAGTGTTTTACACCTGAGGAAGTGTGTGTGTGTGTTGTTATCACCTGCATGAAGCTTCTCACACCTGCACAACACACCTGTACACTCACAACACCAGCTTTAATGCATTTGTGTGTTGTTTTGGTTTTTAACAGCACCGTGTGTGTGTGTGTGTGTGTGTGTGTGTGTGTGTGTGTGTGTGTGTGTGCGTGTGTGTGTGTGTGTGTGTGTATGTGTGTGTGTGTGTGTGTGTGTGTGCAGTTGTAGATCTGGGTTTGTGTCCGCTGGGTGAAGATTCTGGAACCGCAGACACACTCTCTCTGCTCATCCTACAGAGTATGCAGAGCTCAGACATTTCTTAAATCATCTCTCGCTGATGCAGAAATACTTTTCATAATAAGAGTCTTTGTTAATGTTGTGTTTGGTTCAACGCAGGAGAAAATCAAGACATTCAGCCGCTTTTCTTTCCCTGCGGCTCCATCAAGCGTGAGGTTCTGCCCACCGCACTGAGAAACAGTGGTGAGATCATTTATGCAGATGTTTACAGATGTTACTGAAGAGTGTCCCTTAAACTCGATTGTGTCATTTACTTATCAATTCATTTTTTTCTCTATTCTGCTCCATGTAGCACTTTGGGTGTAAGAAAAGCTCAGATTAAATAAAATAAAATAAAATAAAATAAAATAAAATAAAATAAAATAAAATTAAATTAAATTAAATTAAATTAAATTAAATTAAATTAAATTGAAAAATTTACTCTACGTCATTGTTGCAACATTGCGTAAGTAAATCTCATTTACACTTCATTTATTTTATTTTATTGTTTTCTGAGCGATATTATTCACCAACATGTATTTAAAATAGAATTAATATTGGGAATAGAGTTTGATTAAAGTTTATTGCCTGCAATTATGCATTATGAAGTCAGAATTATTAGCCCCCCTTTAAATGTTTTTTTCTTTTTTATATATTTCCCAAATTATGTTGAACAGAGCAAGGAAATGTTCACAGTATGTCTGCTAATATTTGTTCTTCTGGAGAAAGTCTTATTTGTTTTATTTCAGCTAGAATAAAAGCAGTTTTAATTTTTAAAACATTTTAAGGTCAATATTATTAGCTCCTTTAAGCTATATTTTTATTCGATCGTCTACAGAACAAACCATCATTATACAATAACTTGACTAATTACCATAACCTGCCTAGTTAACCTAATTACCCAAGTGAAGCCTTTAAATGTGACTTTAAGCTGAATACTAGTGTCTTGAAGAATATCTAGTCTAATATTATTTACTGTCATCATGACAAAGAGAAAATAAATCAGTTATTAGAGATGAGTTATTAAAACTATTATGATTAGAGATGTGTTGAAGAAATCTGCTCTCTGTTAAACAGAAACTGGGGGGGTAATAATTCTGACTTTAACTGTATATAATTTATTTATTTTTATTCTTATTATATGTGTGAATATGTGTGAAAAAGTGTATAAAATGTTATAGTAAAATACCACATTTGCTAAACGAACAATAAAAATCTGCAAATATGTTTAAATCATAGTAATGTATATATATATATATATATATATACATTACTATGATTTAAACATGTTATATATATATACATATATAACATATATATATATGTTATATATATATATGAATAGTTTAGTTGCAAAAACCTTCAGTGCAGTCTGAAATTTTCATCTAAAATGAGCGTTTTTCTCAGACCGTTGCGTGCAGTTTCAAAAATTTTACTCTTAGTGCAAAGAATGTGTTTTTTTTTTTTATTTAAAGTGAAATAACTGAACATAAACATAGAGAAAAACGCAAATTTTAGAGGACAATTTCTCATGGCATTTAGAGGTTTTTGTATTTAAACTCCTTACATATATATATATATATATATATATATATGTATGTATGTATGTGTGTGTGTGTGTGTGTGTGTGTGTGTGTGTGTGTGTGTGTGTGTGTGTGTGTGTGTGGTGTGTGTGTGTGTGTGTGTGTGTGTGTGTGTGTGGTGTGTGTGTGTGTGTGTGTGTGTGTGTGTGTCAGATATTCCTCTGGAGACTCTGACTGTCTACCAAACATCTGAACATCCTGATCTGAAGAAGAACATCTCTGATTACTTCACTCAGCAGGTGTGTGTGTGTGTGTGTGTGTGTGTGTGCGTGCGTGTGCGTGCAAGCGTGTGCGTGCGTGCGTGCGTGTGTGTGTGTGTGTGTGTGTGTGTGTGTGTGTGTGTGTGTGTGTGTCTCTCTCTGTACTGAACTTGTGTCTTCATGACAGAACAGGCAGTTACCGGTGTCTGTGTGCAATTTTGTTTTCATATTCAGCGTGACTATGTGATTTTGTCTGTGTGTGTGTGTTTGTGTGCACTGTATTTGTGTGACTCTGTGTGTGAGAGAATGATTTTGTGTGCTCGTACATGCATGTATGTGTGTGATTTTGTGTGTATATTTTTGACAGATTTTTTTGTGTGTGTGTGTACTGTATATGTGTGAGTGTGTGTGTGTGCGAGTTTGTGTGCATGCATGCACAGGTGTTTATGACATTATGTGTGTGCGTGTTTGTGTGTCAGTTTGAGACTGTATATAATTTTTGTGGTTGTGCATGTGTGTGCTAATTTTGTTTGTGTGTGTGTGTGTGCGCATGTGTGACTGATGTTATGTGTGTGCATGTTTATGCGTGCATGCATATGTATGTATGATTTTGTATGTGTGTGTTTGTGAGTATATGCTTGACTGTGTGTCTATGTAATTTTGTGTGTGTGTGTGTGTGTGTGTGTGCATGTTTGTGTATTTGTCTATGATTGTGTGTGTGTATGTTTATATTTGTGCATGTATGTGTGTGTGCAGTTTATATGTTTTGTGTGTGTGTGTGTGTGTGTGTGTTTATATATTTGTGCATGTATGTGTGTGTGCAGTTTATATGTTTTGTGTGTGTGTGTGTGTGTGTGTGTTTATATATTTGTGCATGTATGTGTGTGTGCAGTTTATATGTTTTGTGTGTGTGTGTGTGTGTGTGTGTGTGTGTTTATATATTTGTGCATGTATGTGTGTGTGTGTGCAGTTTATATGTTTTGTATGTTTGTGTGTTTGTATGTTTATATATTTGTGACTGTGTGTGTGCGTGTGTGTGTGTGTGTGTGATTTATATGTTTTGTATGTTTGTGTGTTTGTATGTTTATATATTTGTGACTGTGTTTGTGCATGTATGTGTGTGTGTGTGGTTTATATGTTTTGTATGTTTGTGTGTGTGTGTATGTTTTTATATTTGTGACTGTGTGTGTGTGTGTGTTCAGGGTGTCCCAGCGAGTGTGGCGTTCTTCAGTCCGTCAGGTGTGTCCTTCTGTCTGGATCTGCTGAAAGGCCTCTCAGGATCTCAGCTGGAGCAGATAAAGGTGCAGTGTGTGTATATATATTAATAATGCAGCAGATGTACAGTATATAATACGCTGCATGTCTAATAATCCTCCACACACTGATGCTGATATATCTCTTCAGTTTGCCTCTATTGGACCGACGACAGCTGATGCTCTGCAGGCTCGTGGACTGACGGTCAGCTGCTGTGCGGAGAAACCCACCGCCAAACACCTCGCCACTGCCATCACAGAGGCCCTCCGTGACCTCTGACCCCTGACCCTCCATCAGCTTAAATGGATAGTTCACCTAAAAATGAACATTTACTCATCCACAGGTCATGCAAGGCTTTTTAGGAGCAGATTTGGAGCTGAATCTGTGGTGACCGGTTTATTAGATTAAAAATAAACACATGCAAATGAGTCCATATCAATAGCCATGGCTCCTGATGACACACTGAGGTCCTGTGAAGCAAAACCATCCGATTATTTAGTCTGTTTGAAGGAAAAACACACTTCATTTTGATGCATTATTTCTGAAAACAACACAAAATGTTTTACTTGTCCAAAAAAATCTTCTTGATTTAATAATTTTTAGATATTTGGAATAGAATCAAGTAAGAAATGCATTATATATATTTTTTTAAATGCACGCTTTCATCCTCAAAAGCAACTGGAGCAACCGTTTAGTGTGAACTATCCCTTTAAGGACACAGTTAAGTATACAGATATAAAAATAATTGAAGTTACCGTATAAAGGGACAGTTCATCCAATCATTTACTCACATTTTTTCACACACCTGTTTGAGTTTCTTTCCTCTGAATGCAAAAGAAGATATTTTGAAAAATGTTTGGAAAAGGTAACCATTGACTTCTAGAGTAATTTTCGTTCCTACTATGGATTATTTTAGGATTAACTCCAGTTTCTTGCACTCATGAAAATATCTGTCAATAGCAGAAGAAAGAAATGTATAAAGGTTTGGAATCACTTGAGGGAGAGTAAATAGTGAGTACATGTCTATTGTTGTGTGAACTGACCCTTTAAAGATGAACATCTCTTATGAGAAGCATACAGATGCTTTATATTTAGCTGAATGTGACCTGCGTCAGTTTATTAGCTGCAGAATCAGCAGTGAGCCGTCCTATAGCTTGTGTTTTATGCATTATTGTTGATATTTGATGTTGAATGTCAGTGTTTTCACTGTCATTTTAAATGTGAATGGATGACATGATATTTATATTTATAGTTTTTGGCCAGAAGCAATAAAAGGCTTTAATTTGCATTATTCTGGAACATAAAGTATATGGAATATAACATGCTTTATTAAATATGCAATCAGAACTAATTATGTGTATTTTCGGTTACTGTTGATGGGCTCTTCAGTGCTAATAACTTTATTTTATACTATATTTTAATACATGTCCTGCTTTATGATGCTTTAAATTGTGTTTCACATGATTTTAATTTTGCTTAATTAGGTTAAGGTTTATTTATTTATGAGTGTATTGTTATGAAGTGTTGTTTTGCGGTGTAAATAGCACACACGTTGTTATTATTACAGTGCGCGTGGACACAGTTGATAAACGTGCACGCGCTCAGGTGTGTTTGTCTCCAGCAGGTGTGAGTGTCGTGTCTGCACCTGCACCCGGTCACTGTTCAATTTCACGGGTTTTCTCGTTTGTCTGCTAAAATAATCCCGCTGTAATAATACATTAACACCGATGCGCGAGCGCGTGAGCAGTTCACAAGCCCCGCCTACTCTGCGCGCGCTCTCCGGTATAATTGCGCGTGGAGTTTTTTCAAACTCAGTTTTAGTTTAGAAAACGACGAGCTGAACTGTAACGATGCTGACTGTGATTCGGCGGATCTTCATCATCCAGACCTTCATCTTCATCACAGCGGAGAAGATCTTCCACAGCAGAGACCATTCAGATGTGCTGAACAACATTCATCAGGCGGAGCTTATCACTGACACGGACACTGCACAGGTCTGTCTGTCTATTTTAAATCGCACATTTCGACTTTTCCAATAGTTTGCATTACATATTTCATATTCGACAATATTTCCTCTGAATATTTCCTGTTTTGCCATATTTTGCATTGCATTTTATGTTTAGCATTACACATTTTATATTTTGCAGTATCTGCACTGAACTTTACATTGCTTTACTTTGCAACTTTACATTGCAAATTTTGTATTTTTCAATATATTGTATTACACATTCTATATTTTTCAATATTTTGCATTACACATTTTATATTTTGCCATATTTTTGCATTGCAAATTTAATATTTTTCAATATTTAGCTTTGTACTATATATTACAATATTTTGCATTGCACATTTTGTATTTTGCATTGCACATTTTGTGTTTTTCAATATTTTACATTGCACATTTAATATTTTTCAATATTTTGCATTACACATTTAATATTTTTCAATATTTTGCTTTGCACATTTAATATTTTTCAATATTGTGCATTGCACATTTAATATTTTTCAATATTGTGCATTGCACATTTAATATTTTTCAATATTTTGCATTGCACATTTAATATTTTTCAATATTTTGCATTGCACATTTAATATTTTTCAATATTTTGCATTGCACATTTAATATTTTTCAATATTTTGCATTGCACATTTTGTATTTTTCAATATTTTGCATTGCACATTTTGTATTTTTCAATATTTTGCATTGCGCATTTAATATTTTTCAATATTTTGCATTGCACATTTAATATTTTTCAATATTTTTGCATTGCACATTTAATATTTTGCCATATTTTTGCATTGCACATTTAATATTTTTCAATATTTTGCATTGCACATTTAATATTTTTCAATATTGTGCATTGCACATTTAATATTTTTCAATATTTTGCATTGCACATTTAATATTTTTCAATATTTTGCATTGCACATTTAATATTTTTCAATATTTTGCATTGCACATTTAATATTTTTCAATATTGTGCATTGCACATTTAATATTTTTCAATATTTTGCATTGCACATTTAATATTTTTCAATATTTTGCATTGCACATTTAATATTTTTCAATATTGTGCATTGCACATTTAATATTTTTCAATATTTTGCATTGCACATTTAATATTTTTCAATATTTTGCATTGCACATTTAATATTTTTCAATATTTTGCATTGCACATTTAATATTTTTCAATATTTTGCATTGCACATTTTGTATTTTTCAATATTTTGCATTGCACATTTTGTATTTTTCAATATTTTGCATTGCACATTTTGTATTTTTCAATATTTTGCATTGCGCATTTAATATTTTTCAATATTTTGCATTGCACATTTAATATTTTTCAATATTTTGCATTGCACATTTTTTGTTTTTCAATATTTTGCATTGCACATTTAATATTTTGCCATATTTTTGCATTGCACATTTAATATTTTTCAATATTTTGCATTGCACATTTAATATTTTTCAATATTGTGCATTGCACATTTAATATTTTTCAATATTTTGCATTGCACATTTAATATTTTTCAATATTTTGCATTGCACATTTAATATTTTTCAATATTTTGCATTGCACATTTAATATTTTTCAATATTTTGCATTGCACATTTAATATTTTTCAATATTTTGCATTGCACATTTAATATTTTTCAATATTTTGCATTGCACATTTAATATTTTTCAATATTTTGCATTGCACATTTAATATTTTTCAATATTTTGCATTGCACATTTAATATTTTTCAATATTTTGCATTGCACATTTTGTGTTTTTCAATATTTTGCGTTGCACATTTAATATTTTTCAATATTTTGCATTGCACATTTTGTATTTTTCAATATTTTGTATTGTACATTTTGTATTTTGCATTGCACATTTAATATTTTTCAATATTTTGCATTGCACATTTTGTATTTTTCAATATTTTGTATTGTACATTTTGTATTTTGCATTGCACATTTAATATTTTTCAATATTTTGCATTGCACATTTAATATTTTTCAATATTTTGCATTGCACATTTTGTATTTTTCAATATTTTGCTGTGTACAATATATATTTTACATAGCACATTTTGTATTTTGCATTACACTTTTTATGTTTTGCCATATTTTTGCACTGCACATTTAATATTTCGCAATATTTCATATTTCATATTTCATATTTTGCATTGCACCTTTAATATTTTGTATTCCCTTGTACTGGCGATTCAGTTTGCATTAATTTATATTTTAATATTCAAATTTTATATTTTCTGTTCAAACATCAATCTGAGTCTGTGTTCACTCATGCATGAACAGTAATACTGACAGCGTTTCTCTGTGTTTCTCCAGCGTTTTCTGTCTAAGTATGGCTTCATTAAGGCATCAGCCAGTGAACAGACTGAGCTGTCAGAATCTTCAGGCGATCTGGACTTCAGTCTCTCTCTGGATCTCCATGAAGGAGGAACCGCATCCGGCTCCAGCGGCTCTGATCTGCAGTTTGTCTCTGCGCTGAAGGATTTCCAGCGGCTCTCAGATCTGCCCATCACCGGAGTGTTCGATGACGCCACCAAAGCAGCCATGAATAAACCAAGGTTATTACAGTTTGATATCTTTAACTCCTTTTTAGTTCTCAAATGTTTGTAAATGAATGGAAAACATGATTGTTTTTAACTCTTGTGTGCTGTTGGGTCGTTTTCATCCACTCTGGGCTGATTTTAAGTCTTAATTTGGCACAACTTTCTCTGTGATTTTTCACAACCTGAACAATAGACTCTGGGCAGATGGACTCCCCTTTGGTTATGCTGATGCTGTTTTTGCTCCATTGACTTCCATTATAATCACATTTCCATGACAGCAGATAATCATGCGTTCTTGACTGTTGCTGGTTTTGAATTACCAGCATAACTATTTATGAGAACATCTTCCTTTCTCCAGTTTTGTCTTTGGTACTGACTAATCTAGTGTATATGCACAAATATATCACTGTAAAGCATCCTGTAGAAAATCTGAACGTTAAAAGAGCGATTGGTGAGGGGTCGACTCATACATGCTGAACACTGCAGTTTTAGTTCATTAAATAACCATGTAATAATCCCAGATGTGGCGTCACGGATAAGGATGAAGAACTGAATGATGCCGCTGGATCCAACAGTACCAGGAATCACAGTCAAACGAACACCAGGACATCCCATAATACTGAGCCTCAGGTGCGTGAGAAACCACACCTGTCTGCTCTTCTGAGCTTCATTTGCATTATTATGGAAGATGAAATATATGGAACATAACATGCTCTATGAAATATAAAGCGAATCCAGTTGTGTGCATTTTGCTCAATTCTTGTTGATTCCATCAGTGTTAACAGACAGAAATTACTTAAAAATGTAGGTTTTTAATACTGTGTTTGAATGCATATCCCACTCAATAAACGTTGAATTATTCTTATTATTTATTTATTTATTTATTTATTTATTTATTTATTTATTTGTTTATTTATTTATTTACTTTTAAAATTAGTGTTTTTGTTTTTTTTAAAACAGCATTTTAATAGCATTATTAAAACTATTTTAATTTGTTTAATTGTTGTATATTTAGCAATAATTTGCATTGCACATTTATTATTTTTATTGCACTTTTTGCATTACACATTTTAGCGATTTTTGCATGTTTTTATTACTATATTTGAATGCATATCCCTCTCAATCAATGTTGAATTACTTCTTTTTTTTACTCTTTTCAAAATTATTTTAGTTTAATAATTTTTATGTGCCTCATTTTCTTTTTGTTTTCTTCAATACTATTTTAAATTTGCTGTAAATTTTAGTGTTTTTATTTATTGTTGTGAATGTTTATATTTTATTTCCAACATAAATGACAACATCTCCTTTAGAAATGAACATCTTTATCCATTTCTCAGTGAATATAGAATAGTTTTAGGTGCATTAAACAAACTAGGTGACACTTTCGTTTAGGTCACAATTCATGCTATGAACCACTGGCTTATTACTAGGGCCAGACAGAATCTTTATGCAGAATGATTTTAGGAGTGTCATAACTATAAACTTAATATATATATATATGAAATAAATAAATGATGCCGCCTTAACTTTCATTGAATGTTTACAATGCAAACCCAATTAGATCCACTGAATTGGTAAACAAAGCAAGTCTCTCATATCATATCTAGATATATTCATTCATTTTCTTTTGACTTATTCCCTTTATTCATCAGGGGTCGCCACAGCAGAATGAACCACCAACTTGTCCAGCATATGTTTTACACAGCAGATGCCTTTCCAGCCGCAACCCAGTACTGGGAAACACCCATACACTCATTCTCACACACACACACTCATACAATATGGACAGTTTACTTGATCAATTCCCCTATAGCGCATGTGTTTGGACTGTGGGGGAAACCGGAGCACCTGGAGGAAACCCACACCAACACGGGGAGAACATGCAAACTCCACACAGAAACACCAACTGACCCAGCCGGGACTCAAACCAGCAACCTTCTTGCTGTGAGGCCGCAGTGCTAACCACTGAGCCACCGTGTCGCCCATTATTAATTATATATCTTATATAATTATCTATTGATTACCTGCTTATTATTAAGATTTTAACAGTTCATTAGTTGCTATTCTGCATCCCTAATCTTACCTAACACCTAAACAAAACCTCTGCCTTACAAAATATCCATACGCAGTCATTAGTTTATTAAGCTAGAAATGTTAGGTTTGTTAATACCGTCATTTGTGACCTAAACTAAAGTGTTACCCAAAGCTGTTTCATTAAACTATTATATCTATTAAAATAAGAGTTTTAGTAATAGAAAGATAAATTAAATCAAGTCAATGCAAAAAAATTAACAACATTAAAAAATATTTCTCCTGATTGTATTTTTCTCCAACATATTAATTTGGGTGTCCTCATTTTGGGGCTGATCCTCAGTTTTTCTTTAATTAGTTCCAGTTTTGTCTTTGTTACTGACTAATCTAATGTTAATGCAAAAAAAAAACTACTTCTCTTAAAGCCTCCTCTGCGTAAGAAGCGTCACCTGTCTGCTCTTCTGGAGAATATAAAGCTGCAGAAGCGAGATGTGAGCGAGTGGACGGGACACATGGCCTTCTCCAAAAGTGTCCTGAAGTGGCGTCTGATTGGTGAAGGATACAGCAGTCAGCTCTCCATCCAGGAGCAGAAATACATCTTCAGGCTGGCCTTCAGAATGTGGAGCGAAATCTCTCCGCTTCAGTTTATTGAAGATCTGCACTCGCCGCTGGAAAACATCGACATCCGGCTGGGCTTCGGCACGGGTCAGTGAACAAATATACAACCCCAAATCAGAAAAACATTGGCACAGTATGAAAAATGCAAATAAAGTTAGAAAGTGATGATTCCTGCATATACTTTGACTTGCATTTCATTACAGACAACACAACAATGGTAGAATTTTTGTCTTAGTTCGAGTCCAAATATCTGCAAATTCTTAAATCTGCATTGTGTAAGATTGACACCCAGTGGTTGAATTAGGTATTGCACTCCTAGTCCAAAACACCTTTTGGCTTTTGGTGTGCCGCAGGTCGTCATCTGGGCTGCTCTCAGCGGTTTGATGGTGCTGGTCGAGAGTTTGCTCACGCCTGGTTCCTCGGAGACATTCATTTCGACGATGATGAACATTTCACCATCCCAAACACAGGCAGCGGCATCAGTCTGCTCAAGGTAACACAAAACTACACAACAAACTCAGACGGTATGCTGATCACAGTGTGTTTTCAGCGGAAGCAGATATTGAGATGTTAATGTGTGTTCATGCTGCTGGAACTGACTGTGTTTTATTCAGGTGGCGGTTCATGAGATCGGCCATGTTTTAGGGCTTCCTCACATGTACCGTCCAGGATCCATCATGCAACCCAGTTACCTTCCTCAGGACGCCGGCTTCGAGATCGACTGGATGGACCGCAAATCCATCCAGAGGCTGTACGGTGAGCATTTACTATTGTACTATTGCTATATTTTGCATTCCACATTTTATATTTTACATATTTTGTAATGATCATTTTTATATTTTACAATATTTTCTATTGTATACAATCTTGCATAATGTTTTTATTTTTTATTTTGCAAGGCATATTTTATATTTTGCCAAATTTAGCATGACGTGTTTTGTATTTTACAATATTTATTCATTCATTCATTCATTTTCTTTTCGGCTTAGTCCCTTTATTAATCAGGGGTCGCCACAGTGGAATGAACCGCCAACTATTCCAGCATATGTTTTACACAGCGGATCCCCATCCAGCTGCAACCCATCTCTGGGAAACATCCATACACACTCATTTACACTCACGCACTACAGACAATTAAGCTTAGCCAATTCACCTGTACCACATGTGTTTGGACTGTGGGGGAAACCGGAGCACCCGGAGGAAACCCACGCGAACACAGGGAGAACATGCAAACTCCACACAGAAACACCAACTGACCCAGCCGAGGCTTGAAGTAGCGACCTTCTTGCTGTGAGGCGACAGCACTACCGCCACCGCGTCGCCGTATTTTACAATATTTTAAATGTAAATGTATTTTCCATTGCATATTTTGTATTTTGCATTGCTCATTTTAGATTTTGCCATCTTTTGCAAAGTATATTTTATATTTTGCATCGCATATTTTGTATTTTATATTATTCCTTGCATATTTAAAAGTTTGCAGTATTTGTCATTGCACATTTAGTATTTTGCATTTCTACTTTTTTGATAGATTTTACATTGCAAATTTTGCCATTTTTTTAATGCACATTTTGTATTTTGCATTGTGTTTTTTTATTTTGCATTGCATGTTTTATGTTTCACTTTGCATATTTGCATTACATATTTTGTTATTTGCAATATTATTTATTGCATATTTTAAATTTTGCAGTATTTTACATTGCAAATTTTGAATTTTATAGTAATTTTATTACACATTTTGTATTTTCCATTGCTCATTTTAGATTTTGCCATTTTTTTTCAATGCACATTTTATATTTACTTTGCATTGTGCATTTTGTATTTTGCTTAGGTTATTATTATTATTTTTTTTGTAGTGAATTTTTGTATTTTGCATTGCACATTTTTATATTTTGCATTGCTCGTTTTATATTTTGACAGATTGTCTTGCATTACTCATTTTAGATTTTGCATTTTTTTTCTTTTCTTTTTTCCAGTGCACATTTTGTACGTTGCAATACTAAGCATTGTGCATTTTAGATTTTGTAATGTGAATTTGTTGTATTTTACATAGTTTTTTAAATTTTATTTTGCATTGCACATTTTGTATTTCGCAGTATTTTACACAGTAAATTTGTCATTGCACTTTTTATATGTTGCAATATTTTATGGTTTTTTTTTGCATCGCATATTTTATGTTTTGCCATACTTTGCATATTTTGCTTTATTTGTCATTGCACATTTTGCATTATTGAAGTATCACTGAGATTTTTTTTGTGAAAGTAAATTAAATAGTTTCTACTTACCAGCTGTGGGGTCCACCCTTTACACAGCACCTTCACTTTTCTGAATTTAATAATAATGTAATAACGTGGTTTTCTAAAAGTTGTGTGTGTTTTTCTGTGTCAGGAGTGTGTATGGGTCGCTTCAGCACTGTGTTTGATTGGATCAGGAAGGAGCAGACGCCGTATGGTGAGGTGGTGGTGCGTTTTAACACATACTTCATGCGGGACGGCCTGTACTGGCTCTACGAGAACCGCAATAACAGGACGCGTTACGGGGACCCAGTGGCGGTGCAGGTGGGCTGGCATGGGCTGCCCTCAGGGGGTGTGGATGCTTATGTGCATGTCTGGAACTGCAAAACAGATGCTGTCTACTTCTTTAAAGGTACTTATTTAATGCTTTATTATTCATGCCATTGTTTTTTCATGCTGTATTTATGTTATGCATCATACATTTGTATTTTGCAAATGACATTATTGTTCATTGTTGCAGTTTATTTTTGCATTATTTTGCATTATATATGTACATATATATACATTATATAGTTGCATTGTATACTTACTTTTGTAAAGTGCATAATGTCACATTGCACATTTGCACATTGTTTATAAGTGTTTTTTCTTATTATTAAACTTTTTTGCATTATTATTATTATTATTATTATTATTATTATTATTATTATTATATTATTTATTTTTAATTAATTTATTTCTTTTTTTGCATTCCATATTTTGTATTTTCAGTTAATAGGTGTTGTGTATATATGTAAATTTGCATTGTGTATTTTATATTTTGCATCATTTTGCATTGCAGATTTTGTATTTTTCACAGTTCAGCATTTTATATATAGCACTATTCTCCATTGCACTTGTTGTAATTTGCAGCTTGCTTGTAATCCTGCATGGATTCAGAATTGTTTGCTATCACATATGCATAAGCCCATTATTTGAGCAGTGTGATGAGGGTGAATGTGTGCATGTTTCAGGTGTGCAGTACTGGCGTTATGACAGTGAGAATGATCAGGTGTTCAGTGACGCTCCAGACGGACGCTCGTATCCTCGTCTGATCTCTGAAGATTTTCCTGGTGTGTCTGGACCGCTGGACACGGCGTACTACGACAGGAGAGACGCTCACATCTACTTCTTCAAAGGCTCACAGGTAATGCATTTCAACACAGACGTCTGGAATTGGTTTTGTTTTATAGATTACTTAAAGGTGCAAAGTGCAAGACATCAAGAGTCTGACCACAGTGCTTTACTGTCAGACATGCCATTGTAAAGTTAGGAGTACGAAAACTGCCACCAGAAACATCAACACAAAAATGAAATATGATCAGCATTGGGAAGGCCAAATGGTGGCTCAGTGGTTAGCACTGTGGCCTCACAGCAAGAAGGTTGCCAGTTTGAGTCCCAGCTGGGTCAGTTGGTGTTTCTGTGTGGAGTTTGCATGTTCTCCCCGTGTTGGTGTGGGTTTCCTCCGGGTGCTCCGGTTTCCCCCACAGTCCAAACACATGTGCTATAGGGGAACTGATTAACTAAATTGCCCATAGTGTATGAGCATGTGTGTGAATGTGAGTGTGTATGGGTATTTCTCAGTACTGGGTTGCAGCTGGAAGGGCCTCCGCTGTGTAAAACATGCTGGAGTAGTTGGTGGTTCATTCCTCTGTGGCGACTCCTGATGAATAAGAAACTAAACTTGAAGATGAATGAATGAATGAATGATCAGCCTTTTCCAAATATTTAGGACTATAGGAATATTCTGGATTTTTTTTCTCCTGGAATATCAGGGACTTTTGTTTACTGCTTTATATTTTAGTTTGCATTGATTAAAATGTAGTTCTGTTATACATATATGTGTTTTTAAGTCAGGTTGTGTATTAGATAAATAAATTAAAATCTGCGGTCTGTATGAGGAGTGTTTTCATTCTAAACAAATGTATAAAAATCTTTATACTTGATTTAACATTTATAAGATTTTTAAAACATTGATGCAATTAACAAAACACTTATAATAATATTAATATGTAAATGACAATATTCACACTTGTTTTACAAAGCCAGTGACACCAATGAATTCACTAGAAATAGACTACTTACAAACTTAAAATGGAGATTCTCCAGATGGGTCCCCATGTGGTTTTAGCTTCTCTCTTGTATAGCAGATGCATTTTAATGACATTAAACATCTCATGAGGTCAAAACATTTTTAAAGATTCTTTTTTTTTGATGCTTTTACTTCTTAACTTTGTTAAATCAAGTCTTTTTTTGCATGCGTGTGTGTTCAGATCAAAAACTTTAAAAAAGCCAAGTTTTGCTTAGTTTAATTTAAATTGAACCATTTTAAAAAACCTAAATAAAAGCTTTGTGAAAATGTTCTCCTATAGGATGCTTTAGGGTTAATTAAAGAGGTAATCAATTATTACAGCTCAGATCAGTGTTTTGTGTCTAACATTTTAGTTTTGTGTTTGTGTAATAATCAGTATAATGTACATCCAGCTGGTTGTTATCACAGAATAAACCCTTCAGTCTTATTCAAGAGCTGCTGATAAAGCTGTAGTGCTTTATTCTGCTAGAACAACCATAAGAAAAATGTATTTATATAGCACCTGTCACAGACAAGAAGTCATAAACTTTACAGTCAAGGAAAATGTACATCAAAACAGCTTAAAATCCAAGAACAAATAACACCAAATGTAAAACAGCTCATCACACTGTTAGGGTGCACTCACACTAGGCCATCAGAACCATGCCCAGGTGCGTTTCCCGGTTTGTTTGACAAGTGCTCTGAATCGGGCTCAGGTGTGGTTCAGTTGGCCAGCTCTGGCCCTGTTGGAAGTGGTGTGCCAGAGCACGGTTCAGTTGGGCATTTATTTTATTTTATCGTTTCATGTGCATTTATTAATCATTCTTGCTGTTTTTTAACCTTATATTGGGCTAGGATAGTGGAGAACAGACAGGAAAGCATTTGGGAGCAGAGAGAGGGGAGGGATCGGCATAGGACCTCGAGCTGGGAATCGAACTCAGGTTGCCGTCAGCACCATGGTGCTATATGTTAGTGCACTTAACCACTTGGCTGTTGGCGCTGACATCAATCTTTCTGTTCAATGAACGCGAACTGTCATAGATTATTAGAGACACAAACCTCTCGCTGCACGTCAGCTGCACCTTCAGTAAATCTCCTGATACCTGCAGCACCAGGACTTTATGATCATTTATGAGCGTCAAAAGTGGAGGATCTGTTGTGTCACTGCATATCAAACCACTGAAAATAATACAAAATGATATAACTAAAGCAATCTCCACTGTGCTGAGCGAGAGCGCAGCTCTTCCTGTAACTGAAGAGTCGCATCATCCATGACAGAAGCATGCTCCGGCTCGACAGGTGAAACTGCAGTGTGAGTGCAGGCCAGGGGGGAGAGAGGAGGGGGGGCAAGAGCGTTTCACCATGGTTCAAGGCAACTGTACCTAATGTGAGTACACCTTTAATTAAAAGCTAGAAACCATGTAGATGTACAGTTGAAGTCAGAATTATTCGCCCCCCTTTGAATGCTTTCTCTTGTTTAAATATTTCCCAAATGATGTTTCTTAGATTCAGGAAATGTTCACAGTATGTCTGATAATATTTGTTCTTCTGGAGAAAGTCTTATTTGTTTTATTTCGGCTAGAATAAAAGCAGTTTTTAAATTTTTAACACCATTTTAAGGTCAAAATTATTAGCCCCTTTAATCTATTTATTTTCCGATTGTCTCCAGAACAAACCACTGTTATACAATGACTTGCCTAATTACCCTAACCTGCCTAGTTACCCTAATTAACCTAGTTAAGCCTTTAAATGTCACTTTAAGCTGTATAGAGGTGTCTTGAAGAATATCTAGTCTAATATTATTTACTGTCATCATGACAAAGAGAAAATAAATCAGTTATTAGAGATGAGAAACTATTATGATTAGAAATGTGCTGAAAACATCTTCTCTCCAATAACCTCTTAGAGCTTGAGTGTCCACATACGTGGACAGCACATTTCAGCTCTTAAGTGGCTATTTAAAATACTTTGAATGTTTTATATTTTGTTACAGACATACTGGGTCATCATGCAACTGTTTTGCAGCATATGAAATGTCCCAAACATTATTTCTGTCCAAAATGTGAAAAAATTTTGTTTTTACTCTCTGATAGTCAAAGCAAGAAAAAAAAATTCAATGTTAAATATGCATCAAAAAAATTCAGGAAAAAGTCTTTTATGTAAATTCGGACCACGAGTCCACATATATGGACATCATTTTTCTCTAAAAGTATGATGATACTTAGATTTTTATTCTAATTAAGTTCCAATAAGCCCAAATAACAAAGAGAAATAAAAAAATGCATGTAAAAACAGCTTGGGCTGTAAGAGGTTAAACAGAAATTGGGGGAAAAAATAAACAGCGGAGCTTATAATTCTGACTTCAACTGTATGTATATTTCTTATAATTCAATTCAAGTTTATTTGCGATGAGGTTTAATTATTGTTTCAAAGCAGCTTTGTTAAAGGTGCACATTATTCCATTACAATCAAAATCAGACAAGTGAAGGTTATGAGTAGGGCCAGACAGTATCTGCAGACATTTTTTGCTAGTTCGGCGCAGAATTTTGTTAAAAATCTGCGGATTTATGCAAAAATATTTTGTGAGTATCATAACTAAAACCTTAATATATGAAATAAAAAGTTAGACCTGTTATTAATAACATTTATTTAATGTTTACAATGTAAATCCAATTAGATCCACTTTATTTGGTAAACAAAGCAAGTGTCACATATAATATCTCTACTGAAAGACAGAAAATATGACTGTACACACTGCATTGTACATAAATCAGATGAATATTTTCATATTAGTCAATAATATTACTGTAATTAATATAAAAACTGAATAAATATAGATTTACACACATTTACTCAAGTAAATAAACAGATTCAATGATGGGCTAAAAATCTGCAGAAATCTGTGAAATTCTGTGTGCGCAGGTTCCGTGTGGGCCTAGTTATTAGTTACCATAACTTTATTAGTTACTAATAACTTTAACTAAATAACTATTCACGAATAGCTTTGAACAGTTAAAGTTATTATATATAAACACAGGTAACCTGCAGTTATACACTGTAAAAATATCCGTAAATCAGCAGTTTTCCATATTTTGTGCTTCATATTTTTATATTTTTATTATTTATTTCTGCTTCTGAGTTGCATTATGGGATATTGATCTTTCTTCTAACAACTTTTAACCTTGAAAAGTGTGTGTTTCTGCACATGTGTAATAGTTTACAGTGCTATATTGTGTGTGTTGGTGTTGTATATTACGCTACAGAATCCTCTGTATTAAACTACAGCACATGTTCTGTTATTCTACAGGCTTATTTCTCTAGATATTATTTCTTATCCATTATAAACGACTAAAATGTCAGTAAAAGTCACTTTGTTAAACAGAAAAGTTGAATTTACAACATCAAAAATGAACAGAGCAGAGATCAACATCCCATAATGCAATTCACCACAAAATACGGTGTTTACACTGTAGGTGACGTCATATTGAATGAAGTGTCATAAGTGCTGATATGAATCTCCAGGTGTTCAGGTTTGATGTGCGCATGCACCGCTTGGCTTCTGCCTCTCCACAAGAGATGACGGAGGTTTTTCCAGCTGTAGTGTCCGGTGATCATCCCGTCAGGAGTCTGGACGCCGCGTATTTCTCCTACACACACAACACGGTGTTCCTGCTGAAGGGTTCGCTGTTCTGGCGTGTGTTGAGCGGGAAAGAGCGCAGGCGGAGGGCTTTTCTCCCGATGAACGGCCTGCTGGCCCACAGACGCGTGCATGAGCAGTGGTTCGACATCTGTGACGTTCACAGCTCATCTCTGAGGACCACACGCAGGAGATGATGAAGAACAAGAGTGAGATATACTTCAATTTATAAGACTTATCCTGACGGTTTTACATAATTGGTCCTTAAAGAGGAGCTATTATGCAGACATGACTTTTATAAGGGCTTGTGTGTCAGCAGTGTGTGAATATCTCCAGCCTCTAATGATCAACATCAATTAACTGTGTTGTTTATAATCAGACTTGATAAGTGAAACTCTCTGACATTCTCTCTTTGAATGTGTCATCAGAAAGGGAAACTAGTCTCCGCCCACTAGTCTCTCTCATTAGCATAAACAGCAGCCCTGAGTGAGAAGCAGCCGTCTGTCCATTAGCCATTAGAGTGTTTGAGCTGCTGAAGATAATGTCAGCATAGACTAAGAGGATTATAGATGTGGAGTTGTAGATGAACAGAGACAGGAGCGACATAGACTGACAGAAGCGTGAAGCACACACTGAAGCACACATGCACACCTGACAAGCACTGACAACACACACACTGCTGTTGTCACTATGGGGACACATATGCATAAGTAGCTCCGCCCTCTTCTGAAAGAGGACAATCTCATTTGCATTTAAAGCGACAGTCACCAAAACACCACAATTAGGATCAAAGCTTGAAAGGGTCAGTTTCAGAGAGCTGGAGGACATTACGCAGTGGAGACCCTTCCAGCCACAACCCAGTACTGGGAAACACCCATACACACTCATTCACACACACACACCCATACACTACGGCCAATTTAGTTGATCAATTCCCCTATAAGCGCATGTGTTTGGACTGTGGGGGAAACCGGAGCACCCGGAGGAAACCCACACCAACACGGGGAGAACATGCAAACTCCACACAGAAACACCAACTGACCCAGCAGGGACTCAAACCAGAGACCTTGCTGTGAGGCCACAGTGCTAACCACTGAGCCACAGTACCGCCCATATGCGTTCTTAAGAACAATTATTCTGTGCAAGTCAATACACTGCTTTAAAACAACTGTACTTCTCTGACCGGGCGAAATACGCTTAACCACGCCCCCTCTAGTCAAAGATGAAAGGAATAAACCCCACCCCTGATCAATATTCAGTTTCAGTTCATGTCATCATATTGAAATGAACGTTTTTTTTTTTAATAGCATAAGAAGAAAGATGGGCGTCACGGTGGTGCAGTGGGTAGCACGATCGCCTCACAGCAAGAAGGTCATTGGTTCAAGTCCCGGCTGGGTCAGTTGGTGTTTCTGTGTGGAGTTTGCATGTTCTCCCCGTGTTGGTGTGGGTTTCCTCCGGGTGCTCCGGTTTCCCCCACAGTCCAAACACATGCGCTATAGGGGAATTGATCAACTAAACTGGCCGTAGTGTATGACTGTGTGTGTGTGAGAATGAATGTTTATGGGTGTTTCCCAGTATTGGGTTGCAGCTGGAAGGGCATCCGCTGTGTAAAACATATGCTGGAATAGTTGGTGAAATAAAGGGACTAAGCCAAAGGAAAATGAATGAATGAATGAAAAAGCAAGACAGAATTCCAAGAAAAAATAATGGTATCACTATTATTATTATTATTATTATTGTTTGTTATTGTTTATTTATTGTTCATTTCTTACTGGTTCATCCACTCTTAAAGTGTGCTCTTTATTTAAATGCTTATTTATATAATTGTACTGATATGACGTGATGCAATGCAGCTAAAGATCTGACAAGAGCATGTGTTTATTAAACTGTTCGCTGGATCACCGCATGTGTTTATGACCTTATTTAGGATTTGCTGAATAAATGTGTGGTTTTCACTGTTGGTGTCGCAGCTCTGAGCCTTTCAACTCCAACAGGTTTTCTGATCAGATCATTCATTCATTTTCTTTTCGGCTTGGTCCCTTTATTAATCAGGGGTCGCCACAGCGGAATGAACCACCTACTGTTCCAGCATATGTTTTACGCCTTGTTAAAAATGAATCATACA
>NC_079446.1:50806026-50808526 GCF_903798145.1 Danio aesculapii | reverse complement strand
AGGAACCCTCAGGCAAACACACACACACACACACACACACGCACAGAGAGAGAGTTGCTTTATTTGCATGACATTCTTTTACAGTATTGCCAAAACCATTTAAATATTTAAAATTATGGAAAATAATTACAACATCAAAGTAATTAATATACAATAAATAAAAAACAAATGACAGAAAAAACACGAAATCAGGCAAGACCTCTAATATTAATTATAGTAAATACAATTATAAACAGTGTAGATTATGTAAACACACACAAACACACATAAAAACACACACACTGTTGCTTTCATTCTTTTATTATTATTATTATTATTATTATTATTATTATTATTATTATTATTATTATTATTATTGTAGTTATTAAAATATACATATTTTTTCATATCTCATTAATTCCTTTTCCTTCGACTTACTCCTTTTATTCATCAGGGGTTGCCACAGCGGAATAAACTGCCAACTATTCCAGCATATGTTTTTGAAACCCATCACTAGGAAACCCACACATACTCATTGACACACACACAGTCATACACTACAGCCAATGTAGTTGATCAATTCCCCTATAGCGCATGTGTTTGGACTGTGGGGGAAACCGGAGCACCCGGAGGAAACCCACACCAACACGGGGAGAACATGCAAACTCCACACAGAAACACCAACTGACCCAGCTAAGACTCGAACCAGCGACCTTCTTGACCACTGTGACACAGTGTCGCCCCTACACTAAACATTAAAGAAGAAAAATTATGAAAATTTTCTTTGTAAACCGAAAAGAAGCATACACACACACACACACACACACACACACACATACAAACACATGCACAATTTTCTAATTTTAGTTTTAGTGACCTACACTGAACCTGCTTTTTGATCAGAAACATAAGCATAAACATTGGAATATAGTATATTCCAAATATAGCGATAGCTGATGTTTAAATCAATGTTAATATCAGTTTCTGCTTTATACTGCTATACTCATCTCAATCAAGTACAGGCATAAGAATTTAATCTCACCTTTTGTTCATGTAATGTCATAAAATATTAACACCTGCACTGAACCGCATATTTTCTTGCCTCTCTGAAGATAAAATATTCAATGTTTGTCCTCCATATTCTCACTATAAAAGACTAAATGAGCAATAAAACCTTGATGGAGCAAATATGTGCATGCTATTTTTAATATATACTTTGTCTGAAGGTTTACTTAGCTGTTTTTTGATGATGATGATGATGATGATGATGATGATGATGGTGAGTTTAAGTGACTCAGAGGTCAGAGATTCAGATCAGACTGAACAGAGCTTCATTTCACTGTTCTCTATTCAGTGGATTCGATCATGTGTTTGTGCTGAAACAGATAAAGCTCTGTTGACCCATTTATCTCAGAGAAATGACCCGTCGAGTCTTCAGTGTTCAGACGGTCTGTGCAGGACAGATAACAGCGTAATAATGACGGCCAATGAGAGTCATCCAGAAACAACATTATTCTCAGAGAGGTCAGACGCTGAGGCCTGGCTTTCACTCTCTGCTCTAGTTCATCCCTAATGTGTTCATTTGAGTTGAGGTCGGGACTCTGTGCAGGCCAGTCCAGTGTCTCCACACCGACCTCCTCTTTAATGACTTTATGGAGGAATCACCAGACTATTCCCACAAAGTTGGCAACATGAAATTGTCCAAAATGCTGATGTAAATGGTCGCACCAGATGGACAAGCATGATTGGTCACTCTAGAAGAAGGAAATTGGTTGGTCACTCCAGACTGAGAAATGTAATTGGTCACTCTAGATGGAGAAGCATGATCGGTCAAACTAAACAGAGAATTGTGATTGGTCGATCCAGATGGAGAAGCATGATTGGTTGCTCCAGATGGAGAAGCTTGATTGGTCGCTCCAGACACTGAATCTTGATTGGTCACTCCAGATGGAGAAGCTTGATTGGTCGCTCCAGACAGTGAACCTTGATTGGTTGCTCCAGCTAAAGAAGCATGATTGGTCGCTCCAAATGGAGAAGCATGATTGGTTGCTCCAAACAGAGAAGTGTGATTGGTCGACACAAACAGAGAATTGTGATTGGTCGCTCCAGACAGTGAATTGTGAATGGTTGCTCCAGATGAAGAAGCATGATTGGTCACTCCAGACAGAGAAGCTTGATTGATTGCTCCAGACAGTGAATCTTGATTGTTTGCTCCAAATGGAGAAGAATGATTGGTTGCTCCAAACAGAGAATTGTAATTGGTTGATCCAAACAGAGAGTTGTGATTGGTCGATCCAGACAGAGAAGCTCGATCGGTCGCTACAGATGGAAAAGCATGACTGGTTGCTGCAAACAAAGAAGCTTGATTGGTCGCTCCAGACAGTGAATCTTCATTGGTTGCTCCAGATGGAGAAGAATGTTTGTTGCTCCAAACAGAGAAGCGTGATTGGTCGCTCCAGACAATGAATCTTGATTGGTCGCTCCAGATGAAGAAGCATGATTAGTCACTCCAGACAGAGAA
>NC_079446.1:50748526-50798526 GCF_903798145.1 Danio aesculapii | reverse complement strand
ATTAATTGTCCATGCAAAGCTGTAGCCAATCAGTGCAACTAAAAAATCCATTAAATAAAAAGCTTTAACAAAATGAACATTTATTAGCGATACGGTTTACTTGTCTTCCTTACATCCTTACAATAACATTTGTTTAAAAGTTTTTATGCATAAATGTATGTTTATTATAGCTTTTGAAACTTTGAGACATTCTGACTGTCTTTAATTTAATTTTGTTTACTCTACATTACATTGTTGAGAAATATTCTGCTTTGGTTTGATTTCCAGAAGACTTTTGGATTAGTATCTCATTGTGAGTGTTGATTAATCAGAATCAGAATCAGAATCAGAATCAGAATCGGTTTTATTGCCAAGTGTGCTTCACACACACAAGGAATTTGTTTTGGCTACAGAAGCTTCCAGTGTACATAAAGTGACATGTGACAACACAAAATAATCTGAAAAAATAAAATAATAATAATAAAAAAATGATGAACATTAAACAGATGCGGTTAGTGAAGAAACCTGGATGTTGAATTGTATGTACAGATTGTTATAAATATACAGGTTACAAGGTGCTGTGTACAAGTGCGAATGTAGAAAGTATTGCATTGTATATTGATATAAGGTGCTGTGTACAAGTGCGTATGAGAAAGTATTGCACATATTTATTGCACAGTAGGGGAATATTTAACTGTTCATAAGGTAGACAGCCTGAGGAAAGAAACTTTTCCTGTGTCTGGCTGTTTTTGTGCTTGGTGCTCTGAAGCGCCGACCAGACGGTAACAGTTCAAACAGGTAGTGTGCTGGGTGTGAGGCGTCCAGAGTGATTTTGCGAGCCCTTTTACTCACTCTGGAAGAGTACAGTTCTTGAAGTGTAGGAAGGGTAGTGCCAGTGATTCGTTCAGCAGTCCGGACTATTCGCTGTAGTCTACGGAGGTCGGTTTTGGCAGCTGAGCCGAACCAGACGGTGATTGAAGTGCAGAGGATGGATTGGATGACAGCTGAGTAGAACTGTACGAGCAGCTCCTGTGGCAGGTTGAACTTCCTCAGCTGACGAAGGAAGATTACATTAAATAAATGTAATCAAAATATGACTGTTTTTTATAAGCATTTTAAAATAATCTAGAAGTTAAAGGTGTAGTTACCCTCAAAATAAATATTAACCCTGATTTAGACCTCAGAATTCTGAAAGTATTTTATTGAACAATAGGAAACAAAATTACATTTAAAAAAAATTAGTTTATGTTGTGCTTAAATTTAGTTTAATATAGCTTTTAAAACTTGCCTTTTTAAAAAAGGGTTGTGCTAATAAAAATATATGTATATAACTAGAGTTTGCTTGTTTTGACACATTATGTAAAATATGTGGCTAAGAAATAACTGAATTTTAATTGTGCAAGTAAAAAAAATCTGCTGGTTATTACAGAAAATTATTAGCGTTTTGCCCTATGATAGTTTAAAATTTCATTGAAAATAGTCTTAAAACAGTCTTAAATTTGACGTGATGAAACCTGCAGAATGCCTTTTTATACCCAGACATTTAAAAAGAATATATTTTAGAGCAGTAATCCTCTCTCCAAAAATGTTGGACTTCTGGGCATTACCATAACACATGAAATAGATCACCTGCATCTTCTCGGCATCGCCAGCATTCTGGATTGTTTTTGAAACCCGCTCTGAACAGTCTCTTAGGAGTCCATACTGTATAAGACGTGTTCTAACATCTCTAGACATTAATTTTAAATTCCCAGCAATTTTTCCCCAGTCCTCATCTTCACATGTCCCAAATCTTTTCCTCCATATTATCTGTAGATAATTAACACATGAAAAACTGTAGAACTAATATTTTGACTGGTTTGGCTAATGAGTAGTGCGTAGTATTAAGAAGCGGACCATGTTATCAACATTTTTACCCTTTAGGAGAATTTGAAGGGGAGCTAAAGACAATGTCCTCACTGTAGATACCTCCAGAACTGATTATTATTCAGATTAGATTTATGCTTTAGTCTTTCATAATATATTAATTTATCATCTTCATAAAGATCTTCCAAAATGTTAATATTATTATCTATCCATTCCTTCCATAACACTGGTGTTCCACCTATTAACAATTTTGGATTGGTCTGGAAGATGAAGGACTTATGCCGCAGTCACACTAGAGTTTGTGTGTGAGAAATTCTTTCGTACGGCACTGTGGAAAGTGGTGGGATTAAACAAGATGATTAGACATTTAAAAAGGCGAGCGATTGGTCCATATTTAAAATTTCTGTCCAGGGAGGTCCTGTTTTGATCCTTGATTGGTCTCACGCAGTCAAGTGATGCGATTTCGCAGGTCAGATTTCACCAAGCTCAAACTTTGCAATGCAGTGAACTGCAAAATTTGACACACAACCTTGCGTTTCCGGCCTGACACATTCGCGTGTGTATGAATAGAAGTCTATGGGGAGAAAAGTGCAGTGTGACCGCAGCTTCAGGAAAGGGTCCGATCGGAAAATCCAGAATGTTTTTTTTTCCGAATTGTTTGGAGATGTGAAAAAATTGGATGATTATGTACTGGTAATGGTAGTTTCGCTATTAATTAAAGATGTATTTAAACAACTTTTTAATTTTAGAGCCTTGGTGTTGCTGACGGGTCAGTTGGTGTTTCTGTGTGGAGTTTGCATGTTCTCCCCGTGTTGGTGTGGGTTTCCTCCGGGTGCTCTGGTTTCCCCCACAGTCCAAACACATGTGCTATAGGGGAACTGATCAACTAAATTGGCCGTAGTGTATGAGTGTGTGTGTGTGTGTGTGTGTGTGTGTGTGTGTGTGTGTGTGTGTGTGTGTGTGTGTGTGTGTGTGTGTGTGTGTGTGTGTGTGTGTGTGAATGGGTGTTTCTCAGTACTGAAAGAGTATCCGCTGTGTAAAATATATGGTGGAATAGTTGGTGGTTCATTTCGCTGTGGCGACCCCTGATGAATAAAGGGTCTGAGCTGAAGGAAAATGAATGAATAAATGTTGTTGCTGACTTTTATATTTGTTTATATATATATATATATATATATATATTAGTGCTGGGTAAAGATTAATCACATCCAAAATAGAAGTTTGTGTTAGGTGTATACTGTATATAAATACACACATGCATGCACATATTTGAGAACATTTTTTATTTATTTGTAGATATAAAATATATATGTATATGATACAAATTCTATGTAAATTTAAATATCTATATGACAAATTAGTTTTGTATAGTTTTGTTTTTATGTATGTGTGTGTATCACATATGCATAATAAATATATATAACACACACATTTTTATGTCAAAACAAACGTTATTTTCATCGCAATTAATCGTGATTAATCAGTTCCCGCTTCAAACTGATGTGTGCTTTAATCTTTAATCAGAAATCACAATAATAAAATGTCACTAAACTCACAGAAATTTATATATATATTCATTTATTTTCCTTCTCTTTATTTATCAGGGGTCACCACAGCGGAATGAACAGACAACAATTACACAGCAGATGCCCTTCTAGGTGCAACCCAACACTGGGAACACCCATACACACTCATTCACACACACACTCATACACTACGGCCAATTTAGTTGATCAATTCCCCTATAGCGCAATTGTTTGGACTGTGGGGGAAACCGGAGCACCCGGAGGAAACCCACACCAACACGGGGAGAACATGCAAACTCCACACAGAAACACCAACTGACCCAGCTGAGACTCGAACCATTGACCATCTCGCTGTGAAGTGACAGTGCTAACCACTGAGTAACCGTGCCACCCCTAATTTATTAATAGTGTTACGTAACTATGAATATCTTTGACATCATGTATTGTGCTGTTGTGCATCAGATATTTGTGATATCATATACTGCTGTCCTGCTGCTATAACACTTGTTTTGTTAGCTTCAAACATAATCCGTCTTTAATTGAACTCCTGTTGATGATGTTCTAGTGAATCTGCATGCTCATAATCTTCAAGGGTGTCTCAAAGGCAAAGGACAAAAGGCTTTTCTAGTGGCGAGAGCAGAGAAAGCGTCTCTCCTCTGGCATGTAGAAGCTCTATTGTGAGCGTTGGTTAAGTGAAATAATAATACCACTACATATCATCAGCCGGAGCAGGAGTGTGTGAGATGGTTTCATCATTCAGCTTTTGTGTGGCTGTCGGCGCGTCTGCTGCTTTATTCAGGACTTTAGATCAGTCTCAAGGTTAAAGCTGCGCATTTGCAGGACCAGACTACTGTGTGTGTGTGTGTGTGTGTGTGTGTGTGTGTGTGTGTGTGTGTGCGCTGTAATTGAGGATGATCAGAGCAAACGCAGGCCTGATCTGAGACATGTCTACATGCATTCATTTAGCAGACGCTGATAGGAAAAATGAGCAACATCACAAGCTGTTTGTCAGTTATTGTATTTTAATTAGGCAATATTCAGTGTATGTAGTTACACAATAAATGCATCAACTCGATTCTTGCATAAATGACTAAATTCATGGAACAACTTTAATCATGCAGAAACTACAATATTCAAATGACCTGATGCACAAATATTCAAATGACCTGATGCACAAATATTCAAATGAACTGATGCAGAAATATTCAAATGACCTAATGCACAAATATTCAAATGACCTGATGCACAAATATTCAAATGACCTAATGCACAAATATTCAAATGACCTAATGCACAAATATTCAAATGACCTAATGCACAAATATTCAAATGACCTAATGCACAAATATTCTAATGACCTAATGCACAAATATTCAAATGACCTAATGCACAAATATTCTAATGACCTAATGCACAAATATTCAAATGACCTGATGCACAAATATTCTAATGACCTAATGCACAAATATTCAAATGACCTGATGCACAAATATTCAAATGACCTGATGCACAAATATTCAAATGACCTGATGCACAAATATTCTAATGAACTAATGCACAAATATTCAAATGAACTAATGCACAAATATTCTAATGACCTAATGCACAAATATTCGATTGACCTAATGCACAAATATTCAAATGACCTAATGCACAAATATTCTAATGACCTAATGCACAAATATTCAAATGACCTAATGCACAAACATTCAAATGAACTAATGCACAAATATTCAAATGAACTAATGCACAAATATTCAAATGACCCAATGCACTAATATTCAAATGACATAATGCACAAACATTCAAATGAACTAATGCACAAATATTCAAATGAACTAATGCACAAATATTCAAATGAACTAATGCACAAATATTCAAATGACCCAATGCACAAATATTTAAATGACATAATGCACAAATATTCAAATGAACTAATGCACAAATATTCAAATGAACTAATGCACAAATATTCAAATGAACTGATGCACAAATATTCAAATGACCTGATGCACAAATATTCAAATGAGCTGATGCACAAATATTCAAATGAGCTGATGCACAAATATTCAAATGACCTGATGCACAAATATTCAAATGACCTAATGCACAAATATTCTAATGACCTAATGCACAAATATTCTAATGACCTAATGCACAAATATTCTAATGACCTAATGCACAAATATTCTAATGACCTAATGCACAAATATTCAAATGAACTAATGCACAAATATTCAAATGAACTAATGCACAAATATTCAAATGAACTAATGCACAAATATTCAAATGAACTAATGCACAAATATTCAAATGACCTGATGCACAAATATTCTAATGACCTAATGCACAAATATTCAAATGAACTAATGCACAAATATTCAAATGAACTAATGCACAAATATTCAAATGACCTGATGCACAAATATTCAAATGACCTGATGCACAAATATTCAAATGACCTGATGCACAAATATTCAAATGACCTGATGCACAAATATTCAAATGACCTAATGCACAAATATTCTAATGACCTAATGCACAAATATTCTAATGACCTGATGCACAAATATTCAAATGACCTGATGCACAAATATTCAAATGACCTGATGCACAAATATTCAAATGACCTAATGCACAAATATTCTAATGACCTAATGCACAAATATTCAAATGACCTGATGCACAAATATTCAAATGACCTGATGCACAAATATTCAAATTAACTGATGCACAAATATTCTAATGACCTGATGCACAAATATTCAAATGAACTAATGCACAAATATTCTAATGACCTAATGCACAAATATTCAAATGACCTGATGCACAAATATTCAAATTAACTGATGCACAAATATTCAAATTAACTGATGCACAAATATTCAAATTAACTGATGCACAAATATTCAAATGAACTAATGCACAAATATTCAAATGACCTGATGCACAAATATTCAAATGACATAATGCACAAATATTCAAATGACCTAATGCACAAATATTCAAATGAACTGATGCACAAATATTCAAATGACATAATGCACAAATATTCTAATGACCTGATGCACAAATATTCAAATGACCTAATGCACAAATATTCAAATGAGCTGATGCACAAATATTCTAATGACCTAATGCACAAATATTCAAATGACCTGATGCACAAATATTCTAATGACCTGATGCACAAATATTCTAATGACCTGATGCACAAATATTCAAATGAACTAATGCACAAATATTCAAATGAACTAATGCACAAATATTCTAATGACCTAATGCACAAATATTCTAATGACCTAATGCACAAATATTCAAATGACCTGATGCACAAATATTCAAATGACCTGATGCACAAATATTCTAATGACCTAATGCACAAATATTCTAATGACCTAATGCACAAATATTCTAATGACCTGATGCACAAATATTCAAATGAGCTGATGCACAAATATTCGATTGACCTAATGCACAAATATTCAAATGACCTAATGCACAAATATTCAAATGACCTGATGCACAAATATTCAAATGACCTGATGTACAAACATTCAAATGACCCGATGGAAAAATATTCAAATGACCCAATGCACAAATATTCAAATGACCCAATGCACAAATATTCAAATGAACTAATGCACAGATATTCAAATGACCTGATGCACAAATATTCAAATGAGCTGATGCACAAATATTCAAATGAGCTGATGCACAAATATTCTAATGACCTGATGCACAAATATTCAAATGAACTAATGCACAAATATTCAAATGAACTAATGCACAAATATTCAAATGACCCAATGCACTAATATTCAAATGACATAATGCACAAACATTCAAATGAACTAATGCACAAATATTCAAATGAACTAATGCACAAATATTCAAATGAACTAATGCACAAATATTCAAATGACCCAATGCACAAATATTTAAATGACATAATGCACAAATATTCAAATGAACTAATGCACAAATATTCAAATGAACTAATGCACAAATATTCAAATGAACTGATGCACAAATATTCAAATGACCTGATGCACAAATATTCAAATGAGCTGATGCACAAATATTCAAATGAGCTGATGCACAAATATTCAAATGACCTGATGCACAAATATTCAAATGACCTAATGCACAAATATTCTAATGACCTAATGCACAAATATTCTAATGACCTAATGCACAAATATTCTAATGACCTAATGCACAAATATTCTAATGACCTAATGCACAAATATTCAAATGAACTAATGCACAAATATTCAAATGAACTAATGCACAAATATTCAAATGAACTAATGCACAAATATTCAAATGAACTAATGCACAAATATTCAAATGACCTGATGCACAAATATTCTAATGACCTAATGCACAAATATTCAAATGAACTAATGCACAAATATTCAAATGAACTAATGCACAAATATTCAAATGACCTGATGCACAAATATTCAAATGACCTGATGCACAAATATTCAAATGACCTGATGCACAAATATTCAAATGACCTGATGCACAAATATTCAAATGACCTAATGCACAAATATTCTAATGACCTAATGCACAAATATTCTAATGACCTGATGCACAAATATTCAAATGACCTGATGCACAAATATTCAAATGACCTGATGCACAAATATTCAAATGACCTAATGCACAAATATTCTAATGACCTAATGCACAAATATTCAAATGACCTGATGCACAAATATTCAAATGACCTGATGCACAAATATTCAAATTAACTGATGCACAAATATTCTAATGACCTGATGCACAAATATTCAAATGAACTAATGCACAAATATTCTAATGACCTAATGCACAAATATTCAAATGACCTGATGCACAAATATTCAAATTAACTGATGCACAAATATTCAAATTAACTGATGCACAAATATTCAAATTAACTGATGCACAAATATTCAAATGAACTAATGCACAAATATTCAAATGACCTGATGCACAAATATTCAAATGACATAATGCACAAATATTCAAATGACCTAATGCACAAATATTCAAATGAACTGATGCACAAATATTCAAATGACATAATGCACAAATATTCTAATGACCTGATGCACAAATATTCAAATGACCTAATGCACAAATATTCAAATGAGCTGATGCACAAATATTCTAATGACCTGATGCACAAATATTCTAATGACCTGATGCACAAATATTCAAATGAACTAATGCACAAATATTCAAATGAACTAATGCACAAATATTCTAATGACCTAATGCACAAATATTCTAATGACCTAATGCACAAATATTCAAATGACCTGATGCACAAATATTCAAATGACCTGATGCACAAATATTCTAATGACCTAATGCACAAATATTCTAATGACCTAATGCACAAATATTCTAATGACCTGATGCACAAATATTCAAATGAGCTGATGCACAAATATTCGATTGACCTAATGCACAAATATTCAAATGACCTAATGCACAAATATTCAAATGACCTGATGCACAAATATTCAAATGACCTGATGTACAAACATTCAAATGACCCGATGGAAAAATATTCAAATGACCCAATGCACAAATATTCAAATGACCCAATGCACAAATATTCAAATGAACTAATGCACAGATATTCAAATGACCTGATGCACAAATATTCAAATGAGCTGATGCACAAATATTCAAATGAGCTGATGCACAAATATTCTAATGACCTGATGCACAAATATTCAAATGAACTAATGCACAAATATTCAAATGAACTAATGCACAAATATTCAAATGACCTGATGCACAAATATTCAAATGAACTAATGCACAAATATTCAAATGAACTAATGCACAAATATTCAAATGACCTGATGCACAAATATTCTAATGACCTGATGCACAAATATTCGATTGACCTGATGCACAAATATTCAAATGACCTGATGCACAAATATTCTAATGACCTGATGCACAAATATTCAAATGACCTAATGCACAAATATTCTAATGACCTAATGCACAAATATTCTAATGACCTAATGCACAAATATTCTAATGACCTGATGCACAAATATTCTAATGACCTGATGCACAAATATTCTAATGACCTAATGCACAAATATTCTAATGACCTGATGCACAAATATTCAAATGACCTAATGCACAAATATTCTAATGACCTAATGCACAAATATTCTAATGACCTGATGCACAAATATTCTAATGACCTAATGCACAAAAATTCTAATGACCTGATGCACAAATATTCAAATGACCTAATGCACAAATATTCAAATGACCTGATGCACAAATATTCAAATGACCTGATGCACAAATATTCTAATGACCTAATGCACAAATATTCTCATGACCTAATGCACAAATATTCAAATGACCTAATGCACAAATATTAAAATGACCTGATGCACAAATATTCTAATGACCTGATGCACAAATATTCAAATGACCTAATGCACAAATATTCTAATGACCTAATGCACAAATATTCAAATGACCTGATGCACAAACATTCAAATGACCTAATGCACAAACATTCTAATGACCTGATGCACAAATATTCAAATGACCTAATGCACAAATATTCTAATGACCTAATGCACAAATATTCAAATGACCTGATGCACAAATATTCTAATGACCTGATGCACAAATATTCAAATGACCTAATGCACAAATATTCTAATGACCTGATGCACAAATATTCAAATGACCTAATGCACAAATATTCTAATGACCTGATGCACAAATATTCAAATGACCTAATGCACAAATATTCTAATGACCTGATGCACAAATATTCAAATGACCTAATGCACAAATATTCTAATGACCTGATGCACAAATATTCAAATGACCTAATGCACAAATATTCAAATGAGCTGATGCACAAATATTCAAATGACCTGATGCACAAATATTCTAATGACCTGATGCACAAACATTCAAATGACCTCATGGACAAATATTCAAATGACCCAATGCACAAATATTCAAATGACCCAATGCACAAATATTCAAATGAACTAATGCACAAATATTCAAATGACCCAATGCACAAATATTCAAATGACCTGATGCACTAATATTCAAATGAGCTGATGCACAAATATTCTAATGAACTAATGCACAAATATTCAAATAACCTGATGCACAAATATTCTAATGACCTGATGCACAAATATTCAAATGAACTAATGCACAAATATTCTAATGACCTGATGCACAAATATTCTAATGACCTAATGCACAAATATTCAAATGACCTAATGCACAAATATTCAAATGACCTAATGCACAAATATTCAAATGACCTGATGCACAAATATTCAAATGACCTGATGCACAAATATTCTAATGACCTGATGCACAAATATTCGATTGACCTAATGCACAAATATTCTAATGACCTGATGCACAAATATTCTAATGACCTAATGCACAAATATTCAAATGACCTGATGCACAAATATTCTAATGACCTAATGCACAAATATTCTAATGACCTGATGCACAAATATTCAAATGACCTAATGCACAAATATTCAAATGACCTGATGCACAAATATTCAAATGACCTGATGCACAAATATTCTAATGACCTAATGCACAAATATTCTCATGACCTGATGCACAAATATTAAAATGACCTGATGCACAAATATTCTAATGACCTGATGCACAAATATTCTAATGACCTAATGCACAAATATTCTAATGACCTAATGCACAAATATTCAAATGACCTGATGCACAAATATTCAAATGACCTAATGCACAAATATTCTAATGACCTGATGCACAAATATTCAAATGACCTAATGCACAAATATTCTAATGACCTGATGCACAAATATTCTAATGACCTGATGCACAAATATTCAAATGACCTAATGCACAAATATTCAAATGACCTGATGCACAAATATTCTAATGACCTGATGCACAAACATTCAAATGACCTCATGGACAAATATTCAAATGACCCAATGCACAAATATTCAAATGACCCAATGCACAAATATTCAAATGAACTAATGCACAAATATTCAAATGACCCAATGCACAAATATTCAAATGACCTGATGCACTAATATTCAAATGAGCTGATGCACAAATATTCTAATGACCTCATGCACAAATATTCAAATGAACTAATGCACAAATATTCAAATGACCTGATGCACAAATATTCTAATGACCTGATGCACAAATATTCAAATGAACTAATGCACAAATATTCTAATGACCTAATGCACAAATATTCTAATGACCTAATGCACAAATATTAAAATGACCAAATGCACAAATATTGAAATGACCTAATGCATAAATTACAATATTCAAATGACATAATGCATAAATTACAATATTCAAATGACATAATGCACAAACTACAATATTTAAATGACCTAATGCACGGAAATTAAAATGAAGTAATGCACAAATTACAATATTTAAATTACCCAATGGAAGAAAAATCAAATTGCATAATGCACAAACTACAATAATCAAATTATGTATCAATGACAAAATTAAAGGATCAAAATTATTAATGCACAAATTACAAAATTGAAATTACACATCAATGAGCAGCTTAATGCATGAACTTAATTAATGTACAAATTACAATTTTACATATGTATTAATGACAAAATTAACACCTTAACTAATAAAACGATTGAGAAATATAATAAGGCTAAATAAATCAATAAATTTGCCTGGCAGAATTAACAATGTCCACTGATGCACAATCTTAATTCGCTTTTAATGCCTTTTAAGTCCATAAACAACATATGGGAAAATTAAAACTAAAATAAATAATTAAAATAAGTAATTTAAAAGATTATTAAAAGATCAGTGGACATTTTTGTAGTTTTCAAACATTTTAAATAACATTTACAAATCAGATTTTGATGATTTAAATATAATGTTGTGTAAATAAATAAATAACATTTAAAGCATGTCAGATTATGTTGCTGGTTTAAAATGTTATATAAATGTGAGGTTGTCAGTATTTCTCTGTTCAGGCAGACATGAGTTGGTCTTGCTTGAGTGGAAATATAGTCTACGAGTGAGCCAAATTTACTAGAAAGACACTTTGCTTTTGTTGCGATCTCAGTTGCTGTCTGAAACACTTTGGAAGGCAACAATGCATGAAATTGAGTGTGTGTATGAAGAAGTGGTGATGTGCTTGTGTTAAGTGTGTTCAGAGTGTAAAGGGAAAATTGTCATTATTTACTCGTCCTGATGTTGTTTCGCTTTCAATTGACTTCCATTGTGTTTCTGTGTAAGTCAATGGAGAAATTGACATTCTTCAAAAATGTCATCTCCAATGGTTCTTAAAAAGAAAGAAATGCATAGAGATTTATTTTAGACAACAATGATGACTAATTTAAAGGTGCACTCTATTTTTAGCTCATTTTCAGATCTCTTAGAGGTGCACAGTAGATTTTTACCATCTTTTAATCCATTCAGTCGATCTCAGGGTCTGGCGGCAGCATTTTTAGCTTAGCTTAGCATAGATCATTGAATTGGATTAGACCATTAGCATCTACTTCAAAAATTATGAGAGTTGTTTTTTAATAGGCTCATTTTACAGCTCTCTTAAAGTTAAACAATAGAGTTTAACCATGTTTTAGTCCATTCGGTTGATCTCAAGGTCCGGCAGCCTTTTTAGCTTAGCTTAGCACAGATCATTGACTCAGATTAGACCGTTAGCATTTAGTTAAAAAATTACAAGTTTTGTTTAGAAATAGACTCATTTTACAGATCTTCTTGAGGTAAGCAGCAGAGTTTTACCATGTTTTAATCCATTCAGTCGATCTCAGGATCTGGCTGCAGCACTTTTAACTTAGCTTAGCACAGATCATTGAATCAGATTAGACCATTAGCATTTTGTTCTAAAATGACAGTTTTTTTTTAAATAGGCTACTTTTACAGCTCTCCTAAATTTAAACAATAAATTTTTACCATGTTTTAATCCATTCAGTCGATCTCAGAGTCTGGAGGCAGCACTGTTAGCTTAGCTTAGTGTAGATCATTGAATCAGATTAGACCATTAGCATCTAGTTCTAAAATGATGAGGTTTTTTTTGGAAATAAGCAAATTTTACAGCTATCTTAAAGTTAAACAATAAATTTTTACCATGTTTTAATCCATTTGGTCAATATCAGGGTCTGGCAGCAGCACTGTTACCTTAGCTTAGCATTGATAACTGAATCAGATAAGACTGTTAGCATTTAGTTAAAAAATGACAAGTTTTTGTTTAGAAATAGACTTATTTTACAGCTCTTCTAGAGTTGAGCAGTAGAGTTTTACCATGTTTTAATCCATTTAGTCGATCTCAGGATCTGGAAGCAGCACTGTTAGCTTAGCTTAGCATGGATCATTAAGAGCATTAGCATCTAGTTTAAAAAATGGCAGTTTTTTGGAAGTAGGCTCATTTTACAGCTCTCCTGGATTTAAGATGTAGAGTTTTTCCATGTTTAAATTCAATAAGTCGATCTCCGGGTCTGGCAGCAGCACTGTTAGCTTAGCTTAACATAGATCGTTGAATCAGATTGGACCATTAGCATCTAGTTCTAAATTAATGAGGTTTTTTTGGAAATAGGCTAATTTTACAGCTCTCCTAAAGATAAACAGGGGAGTTTTACCATGTTTTAATCCATTTGGTCAATCTCCGGGTCTGGCAGCAGCACTGTTAGCTTAGCTTAGCATAGATCATTGAATCAGATTGGACCATTAGCATCTAGTTCTAAATTAATGAGTTTTTTTTGGAAATAGGCTAATTTTACAGCTCTCCTAAAGATAAACAGGGGAGTTTTACCACGTTTTAATCCATTTTGTCGATCTCCGGGTCTGGCAGCAGCACTGTTAGCTTAGCTTAACATAGATCGTTGAATCAGATTGGACCATTAGCATCTAGTTCTAAATTAATGAGTTTTTTTTTTGGAAATAGGCTAATTTTACAGCTCTCCTAAAGATAAACAGGGGAGTTTTACCATGTTTTAATCCATTTGGTCAATCTCCGGGTCTGGCAGCAGCACTGTTAGCTTAGCTTAGCATAGATCATTGAATCAGATTGGACCATTAGCATCTAGTTCTAAATTGAGGTTTTTTTGGAAATAGGCTAATTTTACAGCTCTCCTAAAGATAAACAGTGGAGTTTTACCATGTTTTAATTCATTTGGTCGATCTCAGGATCTGGTGGCAGCACTTTTAGCGTAGCTTAGCATAGATAATTGAATCAGATTGGACCATTAGCATCTAGTTAAAGAATGATTTTTGTTTTAATAGGTATTTTATTAGTTTTTTTATTTTGCAATAATTACGAAACAACACAACAACAACAAAAGAACAAAATACATGAAGTTAAAAATAATATTACACAGTAAATAATAGTAGTACAAGAGAAAAAACTAACAAATGAACACTCAATAGGGGCAGTGAACATATTAAACATGTGAATCTTTATTTAAAGCTTGACTCTTCTACATCGTGTAGTACTACGATCACCAGAAAATGAAAAACTCTACTCTCATTCTGGAGTAATAATCAAGAGCTTTGCTGCAGTAACATGGCTTAAACAGCGCAATGATATTACACCTGAAAATAGACCACAGCTAAGTTACTACTTAACAGCGCTGTGTAATATTAATGCTCCGGCTTCAGCCATGGTACAGCAGCAAAGCTCTTGATTATTACTCCAAAATGAGACTATAGTTCCTAGTTGTATCAGTCTAGAAAATAGCAACTTTTCATTTTCCATTGGTCATAGTTAATGCTAACGGTCTAATCCGATTTAATGATCTATGCTAAGCTAAGCTAAAAGTGGTCCTGTCAGACCCAGAGATCAACTGAATGGATTCAAACATGGTTAAACTCTACTGTTTAACTTGTAAGCCTGTTTTGGAGTGGACTGATCCTGCAATATTTGGGTGAAGAAGAGCACACTGAATAAAGATATTGTCTGGATTTACTGCATATTTTTAAGGTCAGTGGTTGCAAACTATTTATAAGGGCTGAATTTAAACAAGCAAATGAAATGTAGTAATGTTCAACGTCATGTGTTTGTTTAAGTTCAGCTTATATTAATTGTTTGCAGCCACTTATCTTAAACACATGTAGTAAATCCAGTCAATGTTCCTATATTCAGTGCATTTGGAGAGTTTCTGGGTTTCTGTGCTCTGAGTTTCCTGCAAACGCTCACAGGACAGCTGAAGTGTGTATTGAGGGAGTGTGTAAAACAGCACTGAACTGTTTAAACACACACACATACACTATTGATGATCTGCTGTTGGAGACACCAGTGTTTATGAGCTCCGACACACATTCACTGCAGCTTTATCAGCTCTTGATGCCTGTTTATTAGTGATTTGAGCAGAACTGATTGGCTCTGATCTTAGCTGAGATCTCAAACTCAGATACAGACTCACACATATACACATACACACACACATACGCGCACACCCATACACAGATACAGACTCACACATGCACACACGCAGACATACACGCTCTATAGAAAATCATACACTCACTCACGTCAAACACAAATACTCAAACTGAACACACTCTGTCTCTCTCTCTCTGTCCCTCTTACACACACACACACACACACACACACAGACACACACCGGACAGATGGCGACCCTTGGCTCTCAGTGCAGAAACATGAAGCCCCTCGCTGCGAGTACGAGGCCGTGTCCACTGAAGCGTGTGTGCAGAAACACCTCTGATATGAGGAGACTCACACACACACACACACACACACACACGCGCGCACACACACACACACACACACACACACACACACACATACACACATGAGATAACCCAGATCTCACTGTATGCCTCTAACACCCCGGTGGACAGATGACCAGAGTGTCCTGTACGATATCCTCATTTCTGTCTCTGTAAAAGCATCCAAAATAAAAGGTCATGTTTAGAAAATATATTTGTGCGTAATCTGTCTGTCTGTCTATCTATCTATCTATCTATCTATCTATCTATCTATCTATCTATCTATCTATCTATCTATCTATCTATCTATCTATCTATCTATCTATCTATCTATCTATCTATCTATCTATCTATCTATCTATCTATCTATCTGTCTATCTGTCTGTCTGTCTGTCTGTCTGTCTGTCTGTCTGTCTGTCTGTCTGTCTGATAGTGTATATATACTGTATATGAAGAGTTTAAATGCAAAAACCTCTAAGTGCCATGTAAAATGTCCTCTAAAATTAGCGTTTTTCTCAGCCTCTTATGTTTATACTGTTATTTCACTCTAAATGCAATGAAAATAACACATTCTTTGCATTAAAAGTAAAATTAAAAGTAAAATTACTGAAACAACACACCACAGTCTGATAAAAATTGCTCATTTTAGATGAAAATTTAAGACAGCACTTAGAGGTTTTTGCATCTAAACTCTTCACACTCTACACTCACCGGCCACTTTATTAGGTACACCTGTCCAACTGCTCTTTAACGCAAATTTCTAATCAGCCAATCACATGGCAGCAGCTCACTGCATTTAGGCATGTAGACATGGGCTGTTTCTCCATATGCGTTCTTCAGCAATCTTGCATCCTCATGTTCTCATGTAACGTCATCATCAACTGCCAAAGTTCAGTTTGGATAAAGAAACTTCCCGCGTGAAACTTCCTGGACGTGTTCTTGATATCGAGGATGCATGGATGCAGACTTGAGCAGCAACCTCACTCTAGAAGTCCCAGAAGTCATTGCGACTGCAGCATTTTTTATAGATTTATTATTAAAGTTCAGAGATATAACTTATTTACCTCAGGGGTTTCACTAAATGAAACGGTGAAAGTAAACATTACCATCAAAATCTAAATGATGTTTGATAAACAAATTTCGGGAGGAGCACGCGCAGAAGTTTCAGGATCAAATACGTCATTGACAATTATTCTATTATCCAATCAGTTCTTGACCAAACCCCTATATATACCAAAGCTGTCTTACCTGCAGCATCTCACGACTTTAGCATCCCTCCACCACCCCGTCACCTCACCTCTTAAGCATTACAATCCCGGGGGGAGCGTTCTGGGGCCGGGCTAGATACTTCGCTCGAATCCCTATTCCTCTCTGTTTCCTGATAAGAGGAATTACTCCAGTTGGGGTGTCTTCCCCGAGCTCAGAGCCCTCTCCCCGGACAGCACGCCAAATACGCTTTATTCTGAAACGATTGCAAGTGTGAACTCGTGAAATAAAGGCATAAACACATTACGGGTGTTTATTTGCTGAAATGTGTAATAAAATCTGTTTTATTTTTATTGTGCAAAGGATTCTGTTCTCGCCGTCTCCTGAGTTTGTTCGTTCTGAGTTCAACCTGGCAAGACCGTTCTTAACAAGAATGCAAGTCCGTTCTCTGCGTTCTTATAATTGAGAAATAGCCATGGTCAAGATGATCTGCTGCAGGTCAAAGCGAGCATCAGAATGGGGAAGAAAGGGGATTTAAGTGACTTAGAACGTGGCATGGTTGTTGCTGCCAGACGGGCTGCTCTGAGTATTTCAGAAACTGCTGATCTACTGGGATTTTCATGCACAACCATGTCTAGGGTTTACAGAGAATGTTCTGACAAAGAGGAAATATCCAGTGAGCAGCAGTTCTGTGGGCCCAAATGCCTTGTTGATGCCAGAGGTCAGAGGAGAATGGCCAGACTGGTTCCAGCTGATAGAAAGGCTAGGGAATTGTAAGATATGTGAGACAAAAACTTGAAGTATGAAAAGTGTTCTTGTGGTCTAGTTTTTCTTGGGAAGGGAACCCAAACCTCTGCTGTGCTCTTTGACAAACATTTCCTAGGACGCAGGGCAGCTGGACTCTGTGTCCTGGTGAAACTGGGAATGTTTTGGGAAACTGAAGACAATGAAGCATCTGCGCACGGCAGGAGACCGAGAGAGAGAGCAGCTCTACTGCTGAGAGACACGACAACAGTGTTATTAAATGCCTCTTACACACTGAGAGACACACACACACACACACAAAGTCAGTAGGCGTTTCTGTGTGGAGTTGGCGTGGATGTCCTCTGGGTGCTCTGGTTTCCCCACAGTCTAAACACATGCGCTATAGGGGAATTGGGTAAGCTAAATTGTCCATAGTGTATGAGTGTGAATGAGAGTGTATGGCTGCTTCCCAGTGATGGGTTGCAGCTGGAAGGGCATCCGCTGCGTAAAACATGTGCTGGATAAGTTGGTGGTCCATTCCGCTGTGGGAACCCCAGATTAATAAAGGGACTAAGCCGAAAAGAAAATGAATGAATGAAAGATAACTTATTATTCAGGCATACGTTATTGAAATGCTTTATTAACTCAACTTCATCCAGTTTTGTGAGCTAATCTAAAGTGAGGACTATTTCTGCTTTATAAATCCCTTATAAATGACAATTAAAGGCTCAGTTATATTCTAAACAGGAAAAACATTATTCATTATTCATTCCTGTTCATTTGAAGATACACAAATAAAACTGTCAAATGAAAAGTAAATCTTCGCAATCTAAACTCAAATAAAATTACTGTGCAGTTTAAACTTTGCTAAATAACATTGAAATGTTGTGTCATATTGTTTATTTATTATATTGTTGTTTTATTAATCCAATTTTGTTGTGTTTTGACACTCCTGTTATTCAGCAATGTTTACACTTTACAGTCATTTTAATTCTTTATATACGATTGCAAAGATTATTGTTCATTTGAAACTGAGCCGTTTATTGTCATTAATTAGAGATTTATGAAGCATAAATAGTCCTCACTTTAGATTAGCTCACAAAACTGCATTTATTAACATACATAATAACCATTACTATATGCCTGAATAATATGATGTTTAAACGTTGATTTCAATAGTTTATTAATCATTTAGGCATCAATATTTCTCAAGCGATGTTGAACAGATTCAGGAATTTCTCTCAGTATTTCCTCTAATATTTGTTCTTCTGGAGAAAGTCTTATTAGTTTTATTTCAGCTAAGAAAAAAGCAGTTTTTAATAGTTTTAAAGCCATTTTAAGGTCAATATTATTAGCTCCTTCAGCAATATTAGTTTTGGATTGTCTCCAGAATAAACCACTGTTATACAATGACTTGCCTAATTACCCTAACTTTACCCTAATTACCCTAGTGAAGCCTTTAAATGTCACTTTAAGCTGAATACTAGTGTCTTGGAGAATATCTAGTCTAATATTATTTACTGTCATCATGACAAAGAGAAAATAAATCAGTTATTAGAGATGAGTTATTAACACTATTATGATTAGAGATGTGTTGAAGAAATCTGCTCTCCGTTAAACAGAAATTGGGGAAAAACACTCAGGAAGGTGAATAATTCAGACTTCAGCTGTATTTCATGTGTGTAATGTGGTACAGGATGGCTCCTTTCGGGCCTCAACCCTTTGTTTCTACACTCTCTCACAGCCTTTAATTGTCATTAATTAGGGATTTTTAAAGCATGAATAGTCCTCACTTTAGATTAGGTCACAAAACTGCCTGAAGCTGAGTTAATAAAGCATTTATTAACTTATATAGTAACCATTACTATATGCCTGAATAATAAGATGTTTAAATGTTGATTTCAATAGTTTATTAATCATTTACTAACTCATTCTGAATGATCTTAAAAACCCCAACTACTCTTAAATACAAGTGATTTGTAAATAATGCCATACTTAATTTAGTCATGAAAAATTAACCGGTCACAAATTATGAAAGTACAAGCATTAAGCACATCATAAATGTACTTAAGTCAAGAATAGAGCATTTATAGCTGCAGTTATAAACTGCTTACTAATGCTTATTAATGTAGATGATTGTTATTGAGTCAGTTCAGTGAGATCTGTGTTCATCTCAGGGTTTATGCACACACACTCACACACACACACACACACACACGCACACAGAAACACACACACACGTTCAGCAGTTCTGAGATCAGTCTGAGATTCTGTCAGCTGAGAGACTTTATGAACACAAGACTTCTGGATGCACATGCACACGCTCATTCACTCACAAACACACTCGCACACAGACATTTATTCATTCAAATCCACACACACGCACTCTCACACAAACATTCATTCACACACACATATAGACACACTCTCAATCACTTTTAAACGCACACACTCTCTCTTTCACACATACACACAAAAACACATTCATTCACATACACACACACAAATGCACACTCAGCCTTAGACACACACTCTCACACACACACACACACACACACACACACACACACACACACACACACACACACACACACACACACAGAGTGAAGGAGTTGAGTGTGTTCAGTGACAGATATTTGTGTCTCCTCTTGTCATGTCATTTGTAATTGAAACAGAAACAGCAGCTCTGTTGATATGAGCTCTGAACATCATTTATTATCAGTGACTCCTCAGATCAATAACAGCTGAGACAGATAAACACTTGCTGCAGATTTGTCAGCTGCACATCCATGATGCCAATCTCCCGTTCCACCACATCCCAAAGGTGCTCAATTGGATTGAGCTCTGGTGACTGTGGAGGCCATTTGAGTACAGTGAACTCATTGTCATGTTCAAGAAACCAGTCTGAGATGATTGGCGCTTTATGACATGGTGCGTTATCCTGCTGGAAGTAGCCATCAGAAGATGGAGACACTGTGCTCATAAAGGGATGGACATGGTCAGCAACAATACTCAGGTAGGCTGTGGTGTTGACACCATGCTCAATTGGTACTAATGGACCCAAAGTGTGTTAAGAAAATCTCCCCCACACCATTACACCACCACCAGCAGCCTGAACCGCTGATACAAGGCAGGATGGATCCATGCTTTCATGTTGTTGAGGCCAAATTGTGAGCCGAGCATCCGAATGTGGCAGCAGAAATGGAGACTCATCAGACCAGGCAACGTTTCTCCAATCTTCTATTGTCCAGTTTTGGTGAGCCTGTGTGAATTGTAGCCTCGGTTTCCTGTTCTTAGCTGACAGGAGCGGCACCCGGTGTGGTCTTCTGCTGCTGTAGCCCATCCGCCTCAAGGTTGGACGTGTTGTGTGTTCAGAGATGCTCTTCTGCAGACCTCGGTTGTAACGAGTGCTTATTTGAGTTACTGTTGCCTTTCTATCAGCTGGAACCAGTCTGGCCATTCTCCTCTGACCTCTGGCATCAACAAGGCATTTGCGCCCACAGAACTGCCGCTCACTGGATATTTGCTCTTTGTCGGACCATTCTCTGTAAACCCTAGAGATGGTTGTGCGTGAAAATCCCAGTAGATCAGCAGTTTCTGAAATACTCAGAGCAGCCCGTCTGGCACCAACAACCATGCCACGTTCAAAGTCCCTTAAATCCCCTTTCTTCCCCATTCTGATGCTCGCTTTGAACTGCAGCAGATCGTCTTGATCATGTCTACATGCCTAAATGCAGTGAGCTGCTGCCATATGATTGGCTGATTAGACATTTGCGTCAACATGCAGTTGGACAGGTGTACCTAATAAAGTGGCCGGTGACTGTATATGCTGTATAAAAATATCTCCCTCCATGAGATAAAAATGAGTTAATATGTTATATATTTCTCCATCATTTGAGTGGGATAATGCACAAGTGTGAATGTTGTTGTATTTGAAAAAAAAAACAGGAGTGTGTGTGTGTGTGTTTCAGTGTTCAGGTGCGCAGGGGTCAGAAATGAATCATATTAATCACATCAGTGGTGTGTGTGTGTGTGTGTGTGTGTGTGTGTGTGTGTGTTTCAGAGCTGCAGGTCTGCGCTGGCTTTCAGGGCAACTTTTACTATTATTAGTGTGTGTGCATTAACCAGACTCAGCAGTTCCACCGCTGCAGTCTCATTACATTTACAGGCCGGAGAGACCCAGACCAGCACAAAAAATTAATTGGAGGCGTTGCAATGGTGTGTATAAATCAGCAGCGGGACGACAGCTTTATGTGCCGCAGGGGCGAAGGAGGAGGCCTGGCTTTAATAGGACAAGATAAAACTGATTTTCTGGAGCTGCTCATTCTGTGTGTGATATGGGGAGTTGATTCTGCTCCTTTATATACGGTTGATTATTCACACACCTGAGATTTTTTTTGTTTGTTTCTGAAATGATGTTTCTCAGATTCAGGAATTTCTCTCAGTATTTCCTCTAATATTTGTTCTTCTGGAGAAAGTCTTATATGTTTTATTTCAGCTAGAATAAAAGCAGTTTTTAATAGTTTTAAAGCCATTTTAAGGTCAATATTATTAGCTCCTTCAGCAATATTAGTTTTGGATTGTCTCCAGAATAAACCACTGTTATACAATGACTTGCCTAATTACCCTAACTTTACCCTAATTACCCTAGTGAAGCCTTTAAATGTCACTTTAAGCTGAATACTAGTGTCTTGAAGAATATCTAGTCTAATATTATTTACTGTCATCATGACAAAGAGAAAATAAATCAGTTATTAGAGATGAGTTATTGAACTATTATGATTAGAAATGTGTTGAAGAAATCTGCTCTCTGTTAAACAGAAATTGAGGAAAAAACACTCAGGAAGGTGAATAATTCAGACTTCAGCTGTATTTCATGTGTGTAATGTGGTATGGGATGGCTCTTTTCAGGCCTCAACCCTTTGTTTTTCTCTCAGTCTGTGGGCTTGGGCTGAATCGCTGGAGATATTTCAGCTGGACAGGCCTATAAAAGTGTCCAGTTTTCTCTTATTGAGTGTAATGAAGTGTGTGTGAGCTCTCAATCTCTCAGGATGAAGTGTGTGTTTGACCTCTGAACCCTTGACCTGTCAGAGGTCCCGACCCCTGCTCAAGGAGACCATACAGCACAGACTAAACTGAAGGAAACATTGCTCTGTTAGGAAATAACCAATTAGCTTGAATTAACCCACATAAAAAAACTGTTTTAATTACTACAGTGTTACTTCAGTGTTAATTACTGTAGTTGTTGTGTTACCATAGCAACTGTAGAATCACCACAACAGATCAATTATTGTAGCTGTTATGTTACCATAGCAACTGTAGAATCACCACAACAGATCAATTATTGTAGCTGTTATGTTACCATAGCAACTGTAGAATCACCACAACAGATCAATTACTATAGTTGTTGTGTTACCATAGCAACTGTAGAATCACGACAACAGATCAATTACTGTAGTTGTTGTGTTACCATAGCAACTGAAGAATCACCACAACAGATTAATTACTGTAGTTGTTGTGTTACCATAGCAACTGTAGAATCACCACAACAGATCAATTACTGTAGTTGTTGTGTTACCATAGCAACTGAAGAATCACCACAACAGATTAATTACTGTAGTTGTTGTGTTACCATAGCAACTGAAGAATCACCACAACAGATCAATTGCTATAATTGTTGTGTTACCATAGCAACTGTAGAATCAACACAACAGATTAACCCTAGTACTTTAATACAGTATGGTTCAAACAGTATGTTTGTGTGTGTGTGTGTGTGTGTGTGTGTGTGTGTGTGTGTGTGTGTGTTTGTGCCTGTGTTTTTACCCTCCAAGAACAAAAGAATATGAGAGCTTTAGAAACACACACACACACACACGCACACACACACACACACACACACCACACACACACACACACACACAATAAATGCAGGTTGATGCAGTGGTTCAGTGTGTAGGGCGTGTTGACCTTGTGACCTTCAGAGGTCAAACTGAGGTCATCAGTGAAAACCACAAGCTTGATCAGAGAATATAGGAGTCACGTGACCTGTGTGTGTGTGTGCGCGCGCTTTTGCCTGCATGTGTGCATGTGTTTTTGCATTTGTGTGCATATGCCCACATTTGTATGTCAGTGTGTGTGCGTGTGTTTGTGCATGTGTGTATGCTTGTGTGCATGTGTTTGTGCGTGTGCATGTGTCTGTCTGTGTGTGTTTTGTATGTGTGTGTTTACTGTCATGTTTAACTGTATTTTGCCAGGTAGGCAGCAGTAATTTAACCATCACAAACAGTGAATCTATATTTCTGTAATATTCTGCAGTGATAATATAAATATTAGGGTGGAAAATTCCAGTTTGATCATCCTACAAACTATATTGCTACAATAAAAAAAAGGTTTAAAAGGTTTTATGAGTGATTTTAAATCAGTAATTGAATGATCTCCTGCATTATATTTGCTGGTGTGAGTGGCGATGTGTTCTGATATCAGATATTGAGGATGTTTGCTGCAGATTATTATCATTAACACTCTTCTGCTGATCAATGAAGCTCTTCCTCAGTTTCTGACAGCAGACACTGAAGCATATGAAGAGGATTTCAGTCTGCAGGGGTCTTGACCTTTTTAATTATTCACACACACACCAACTACCTGACACACACACACACAAACACCAACTATCTGGCACACACACACACACCACTGAATAATCATACCTAGGTAAAAGTACCATTACTTGCCTACAAATGTAGTGCAAGTAGAGTCAAAGTGTCTGCTGTAAATATTACTCAAAGTATGAGTAAAGAGTAGACCTTTCCACAGTACTCAAGAGTAGTGAGTATTACGCTGTATTAAACTGATGCATTTACATGTAATTTGTGGATGTGTGTAAACGTAACATTCTGTAGTGCATTTAGTGATTGCCCAGCAGGCACACAACATCATCTGACGTTAATATTAGGTTAGATTCAGGTTGTGACGTCAGGTGACCAAAAATCTATGTCTAGTCAGCATCTAAGGACAACGTTATTTTGATGTCCACCAACAACACCAAATAACGTTGATATTTGGTTGATTTTAGGTTGTGTTAGAAAGTGACCAAAATCCAACATCAAGCATCTTAAACCAATCTCATGTTAACTTCACATACTAATATTTATTCATCAGGCAACTGAAATCCAACGTCTGATAGATGTCATAATGGAAACGTCCACACAACGTCAAGCTGTAACATCATTGGATGTTGATATTTGATTGATTTTAGGTTGGACGTTGACATCGGCCTAACATTGGGTTCTGATGTCAATCCGATTTTCATTTCCAAACAAAATGCAACGTCCCCATGACATTGGGGTACAACATCTATCTGACGTCATGTTGAGGTCTTGTCCCTTGTCCCCGCCATCATGCATCTAAACAGTCTCTGGGTCAATGTGTGTGAAGATTTTAGACATCTTTTTGGACACTTTTAATGCTTCTAAACAGTTTGCTGCAATAAGTCACTCATGTCAAATAATCAATATGTCACCCACGAGGATGTTCATTATGATGCAATTTATCTTCTATGTGTGATTTGATTGGACAGGAATCACAGGACTGATTTTTCTAATCCCTACAGACAAGAAATAATAAAGTAGTGACTGCAGGTTGAAGGAAAGTAGTGGAGTAAAAGTACAGAGACTGCACTAAACATGTGCTCAAGGTAAAGTAAAAGCACACATTTATAAAACTACTTAGTAAAGTACAATTCCTGAGAAAAACTACTCAATTACAGTAGCTTGAGTATTTATAATTTGTTAGTTTATAGCACTGTACACACACACACACACACACACACACACACACACACACACACACACACACACACACATACACACACACACACACACACACACACACACACACACACACACACACATCTGACAGACACACACATATATGTACACACACATTACCTGTCTAACGAACACACACACACACTTGCACACAAACTGTCTAATACACACACATACACACTCACACACACAAAAATAGTGTGTTTGCTTATTACATATTGAGCACAAATATAGTCATACAGCACTGTTTAACATGTTTATTTTACTCATTAATATTATTCAAAATATTATTTTATTATTATATGATAATGTGGGGCTTCAGGGTAGTGGAGTGGGTTACACGATCGCCTTACAGCAAGAAGGTCGCTGGTTTGAGTCCAGGTTGGGTCAGTTGGTCCTATAGGGGTATTGATGAACTAAATTGGCGGTAGTGTATGAGTGTACATGAGTGTACGGTTGCAGCTGGAAAGGGCATCCCCTGTGTAAAACAAATGCTGGATAAGTTGGCGGTTCATTCCGCTGTGTCTACCCCTGATTAATAAAGGGATTAAGCCGAGAAGACAATGAATGAATGAATGAATGATAATGTGTTTTATAATATTGCTATAAATGTTTGTGGTTTGGCAGATTATTTAAGTGAATATACATGTCAAGCACTTCACATTAATTTATATATAAATAGATGATGAATATTAATGCATAAACAATATGGACGTGATTTTCATCACTGATGTACATGTAAATAAGTTGCATTGTGACAGAATATGAAACTCCTGGATTTGTTACTACAATGTAATTTTTAGAGAATGCAGATTTTAGTTATTGTCAATTAGTTATAATTAGATATATTTAAAGATATTGATTGAATCATTATTAATATGAATATAATAGTAATAGCACTACTATTATAGCAATATTAAATATTGTTTAATGACTGGAGCTGTTGGTGAATGATCATCATGTGACTCTGCTCCCCTCTGCTGGTCAGTGTGTGTCATTACACTTATTTTCTCCTACTTTTTACTACTGAAAATCTTGCATCAGTGCAGGGGTGCCCAAACTTTTTTGTATGAAGGGCCTAAAAATTAAATCTCATAGGTATCGAAGGTAAATATACCAAACTATATTACATTAATGTGGGTAAGTTCCTAATTAATTTCCTAATAACGTCATGGTGGCTCAGTGGTTAGCACTGTGGTCTCACAGCAAGAAGGTCTCCGGTTGGAGTCCCAGCTGGGTCAGTTGGTGTTTCTGTGTGGAGTTTGCATGTTCTCCCCGTGTTGGCGTGGGTTTCCTCCGGGTGCTCCGGTTTCCCCCACAGTCCAAACACATGCACTATAGAGGAATTGATCAACTAAATTGGCCATAGTGTATGAGTGTGTGTGTGAATGAGATGTTTCCTAGTACTGGGTTACAGCTGGAAGGGCATCCGCTGTGTAAAACATATGCTGGAGTAGTTGGGGGTTCATTCCACAGTGGTGGAGATACGTAACTTATCAGGATAAAAACATAAACAATGGCATTCATACACTAGTCAAGCCGTGTCTGCCTTTGCTTGTATTTGCTCATGTCTGTGTTGTGTTTTATCCATAGGGTGACAGTAAAAAAAACTGATAATTTTATTTGTAGCTTGATTTAGCTTTTTGTAGCTTAGCAAGAAAACAAACAAACAAACAAAGTGACATTAAATCAGATATGACAGTCTGGAAACCGTCCCCATAATTTTCTTCTCAGATGGGACAGTGGGCCGAATCAAAGGTTATCATGGGCCAACTCTGGTCCTTGAGCGCTAGTTTGGGCATCTCTGCATGAGTGTTTACACTACGAGGTTGTTTGTGAACATTCTTATTTAGTTTCTGATTGAGTGTGTTTCTCTGTGTTTCAGGTGTTGTGATGCCCTGGACCGGCTCTTCAGCAATCTTTTAGACGTCAGAGGGACAGACACCAGTGTGTGTGTGTGTGTGAGTGTGTGGATGTGAGTGTGTGTGTGTCTGTCAGCATGGCTCTGACCGACAAACACAAAGTCAAGAGACAACGACTGGACAGAATCTGTGAAGGTCAGACTCTTTTTTATTTTGAAACTCTGAAAGTGTTTGATTTTCAGGCAAAAATCGGGAAAACATTGATATAGGGTGAGTTCTTACAACCTGCTCCTCACCATTTCTGTTTGATGTCATAGTGATGTCAAAACTGACAGCTGGGGGGCGTGGTTAAGTACAACCACAAATCAGAAAAGGCTGGCACAGTGTGGAAAACACAAATAAAAAGGAAAGTAGTGATTTCTAGATGTACTTTAACTTGTAATTGATTGCAGACTATACAACCCTCTTTCATGTGTTCCTCATCATTTTTATTGTTGTTTTTTTCAAAATAGACAAGAATTCCAATTTTGGTTCTTGCAACACATTTTAAAAAGCAATCTGGAGGAGTTTCAGTGCGTAAAGGACAAGGGCGCAAGCCTAAGCTGAACAACCATGATCTCCGACCCCTCAGGGGGCGCTGCATTAAGAATCCTTATTCATCTATAAGCCAGATCACCACATGGGCTCAGGACTACTGCGGCAAACCTTTGTCAAGTACCATAATACAGAGTTACATCCACAAACGCCAGTAAAACTGTACTGTGCCAAAAGGAAGCCCTATGTTAACAGTGTCCAGAAGCGCAGTCGACTTATCTGGGCTCTGGTCATCTGGGATGGACCATCACACAGTGGAGACGTGTACTGTGCTCTGATAAATCAGCATTTCAGGTGTTTTTAGGGAGAAATGGACATCCAAAAGCCAGGGTCTGTCATGGTACGGTGTTGTGTCAGTGCTCTTGGCAAAGGTAACTTGCACACCTGTGATGGCATTATTTTGGAGCACAATATGCTGCCTTCTTCTCCAGGGATGCTCATGCATATTTCAACAAAACAATGCAAAACCACATTCTGCACACATTACAGAGTCCTGCTGCGGAGGAAGAGGATACATGTACTGGACTGGCCTGCCTGCAGTCCTGATCTGTCTCCAGTAGAGAATGTGCGGCTGCGAAGGAAGAGGATACAGGTACTGGACTGGCCTGCCTGCAGTCCCGACCTCTCTCCAATATGGAATGTGTGGCTGCGAAGGAAGAGGATACAGGTACTGGACTGGCCTGCCTGCAGTCCCGACCTGTCTCCAATAGGGAATGTTTTGCTGCGGAGGAAGAGGATACAGGTACTGGACGGGCCTGCCTGCAGTCCCGACCTGTCTCCAATAGGGAATGTGTGGCTGCGGAGGAAGAGGATACAGGTACTGGACTGGACTGCCTGCAGTCCTGACCTGTCTCCTGTAGAGGATGTGTGGCTGCGGAGGAAGAGGATACAGGTACTGGACTGGCCTGCCTGCAGTCCCAACCTGTCTCCAATAGGGAATGTTTTGCTGCGGAGGAAGAGGATACAGGTACTGGACTGGACTGCCTGCAGTCCCGACCTGTCTCCAATAGGGAATGTGTGGCTGTGGAGGAAGAGGATACAGTTATTACACTGGCCTGCCTGCAGTCCTGACCTGTCTCCAATAGGGAATGTTTTGCTGCGGAGGAAGAGGATACAGGTACTGGACTGGACTGCCTGCAGTCCCGACCTGTCTCCAATAGGGAATGTGTGGCTGTGGAGGAAGAGGATACAGTTATTACACTGGCCTGCCTGCAGTCCCGACCTGTCTCCAATAGGGAATGTGTGGCTGTGGCGGAAGAGGGTACAGGTACTGGACTGGACTGCCTGCAGTCCCGACCTCTCTCCAATAGGGAATGTGTGGCTGTGAAGGAAGAGGATACAGGTACTGGACTGGCCTGCCTGCAGTCCCGACCTGTCTACAATAGGGAATGTGTGGCTGCGAAGGAAGAGGATACATGTACTGGACTGGCCTGCCTGCAGTCCCGACCTGTCTACAATAGGGAATGTGTGGCTGCGAAGGAAGAGGGTACAGGTACTGGACTGGCCTGCCTGCAGTCCCAACCTGTCTCCAATAGGGAATGTGTGGCTGTGGAGGAAGAGGATACATGTACTGGACTGGCCTGCTTGCAGTCCCAACCTGTCGTCAATAGACAATGTGTGTCAGTGAAGACCCCGTACTGTTACCCACCTTTAGACTTGTTTGCAGGAAGATTGGGACAGAATTACACCTGAAATTCTTCTTCACTTGCTGTCTTCAGTCCCTAAACGTCTTTTAAGTGTTGTGAAAAGGAATGAAAACATTACAGAGTGGGAAATGCTTTACTGATACAACGGTTTTTAAAATGTGTTGCAAGAAGCAGAATTGGAGTACTTGGTTATTTTTAAAAGAATAAATAAATAAAAATGACGAGGAACACATTAAATAATGTTTGTTGTGTTGTCTGCTATCAAATACAAGTCAAAATAAATGTAGAAATGATTTACTTTCTCATTTTATTTGCGTTTCCATACTGTCCAAACATTTGCTGATTTGGGGTTGTATGTTACCCCATACCCCAGACAGACCTAATCTGACAATTGTACTTAAAACAAACAGGAAGTGCATTTGCAGATCTCAATTAAAGATAACAAGGGCACATGTTTGTTCTTAATGACAGATGAATTGTTCACCAAAAAACTAGCAATGTGAGCTAACATAGAGTGAGAAGTTATAATGACACTCCTGATGAAATCCTCCCTCTGCTGGAGATCATTGTGCACCACAGACATGAGTTTAATCAGAGGATCTGCAGGGAATGATCTGCAGCGCTGCAGGGAAACCAGAATCTGGCCCAGAATCTGTGTTTCTCAGAGAAGAGCTGAGCTCCTGCAGGCCTTCAGCTCCGTCTGTTCCTCCATCTGCTCCTTTATTTAGAGCTGCTGTGTTGATATGCAGATGTGAATGTCTACAGCATGTGTTCACTGTGTGTTGAATAAGTGCCCAGCGGCGGTGTAAAGCTGCATTTATACACTGCTGGTGTAATCGCTGTGGATGTTCAGGGAAACTGTAGTGGGTGTTGTGTTTCTGCTGATACAGCGGTGTTTGCGGATGCTTTTGTTGTTGTTTTGTCAGCCTTGATATCTTTGGGTTATTTTTAAGATAGCTTTTAGATCTCAGTATGGGTGGCTGATTTCTGGCGAGAAAAATAGACAGCCGGGAGATTTTCTCATTTTTTAGCTTTAATTTATTCATACATTTATATTATTTTTTGTATGTTTTGGGATATTTTTAAGATATTTTGAGGTCTTTTTTGTTTAATGTTGGTGGAAATATTTGGGATGTTTTATTATTTATTTATGATTTTATTTTTAAGACAGCTTTTGGTTTTCAGTATATTATTTTTGGATTTAAAGTTTTCTTAAATTTGGGGAATTTAGACATTTTAAGAATATATTTCTATACATTTTTCCCAATTTTGGGGGATATTTGGGGATTTTTAAACACATTACATGTCAGCCTATGTGTGTATATACTGTATGTGTGTGGAGGGGATTTTATTTTATTTTTTGGCATATTTTGGGATATTTTCAAGATATTTTGAGATCTCTTTTGTTTTAGTTTAATATTGGTGCCAATATTTGGAAGTTTAAAATGTTTTTGTATTTTTAGGATAGCGTTTGGTTTTCAGTACATTAGTATATTTTTTTAGGATTAAAAGTTTCTTCAATTTTGGGTATTTAGACATTTTAGGGATATACTTGGACTCTATTTTTTGAAAACATGGTCTGCCTTTGTCACTGTTATACGGATGACACCCAAATCTACCTGCCTTTAAAACCAAGTTCAAGTGGGCCAGAGACCCTTATGCTCTGCTTGCTGGATGTGAAAGACTGGTTGTCCTTGAACTTTCTAGATTTTAATGAAAGTAAGAGTGAAATGATTTCGTTCGGCCTGTCAAACTCTTCCAGAGCACCGATAGTTAATCTAAAAAATTTCAGTTTTTCTATTAGGCCCTGGGTAAAAAATCTGGGTGTTATTCTGGATGATGGCTTGAGCTTTGACAAACAGATAAATGCAGTGGTCAAATCCAGCTTCTTCCAGCTTCGGCTTTTAAAAACAGTCAAATCTGTTTTATCTAGAAAACATTTTGAAAAAATAATCCATGTATTTATTTCCTCTAGACTGAACTATTGTAACTCATTATACTTTGGGATTAGTCAGAAAACCTTATCCCGGTTACAATTAGTTCAAAATGCTGCTGCAAGGCTTTTAACAGGTACCAAGAAACATGAGCACATTACTCCAGTTTTACGCTCTCTGCACTGGCTGCCTGTGCACTATCCAGTCACTTTTAAAATGCTTCTCTTGGTTTTTAAATCTCTAAATGGCCTGGCACCTTCTTATCTGTCAGACATTTTAATTGAGCATCAGCCTGCTCTGTCTCTTTGGTCATCCAACCAGAGACTGTTATGCATCCCTAAGTTGAGGCTGAAAAGCAAAGGTGACCGTGCCTTCGCAGTAGCTGGTCCTAGGTTGTGGAATGCTCTGCCCCTCCGTATTACCTAGATGTGTTTCATCCCTGTCTGTTTTTAAGTCTAGGTTGAAGACTTACCTCTTTGATTTGGCATTTTATCAGTAAAATGGTCTGTTTTTGCTATAATTATATATATATATATATATATATATATTTGTTTTTTCTCTGTTTTGATTTGAACTGTGCAGCACATTGGTCAATTTCTGGTTGTGTTAAATAGTGCTATAGAAATAAAATTGACATTGACTTGTATACATTTTTGAACACATTACACTTTAGTCTGTATATACTTTGGTATATACATACATACATACATACATACATACATACATACATACATACATACATACATACATACATACATGTGTGCGTGCGTGCGTGCGTGCGTGCGTGTGTGTGTGTGTGAAATTCTGTAAAAATAATATTCATTAATTTCTTTATTTTTGTGGACGGTTGCCAAGGGGTTGTTAGACAGTTGCTAGGGTGATTTGAGTGGGTGATTTCTGGTGAGGAAAGATACAGGTGGATACAGAAACGATCTTTTAGGATATTTTTAACATATTTTTTGCTGTATAGTTAACATACGAACATTTTTGGGATGAGTTTTTGTTGTTATTTTCAGCTTTGATATTTTGGTTATTTTTAAGATTTTTTCAGTATTTTAGTATACTATTTTAGTATTTTCTATAGGGATATTTTTCTATTTGGGATATTTAGACATTTTAAAGATATACTAAAATATATACTTTTTTCATGGGGAAGGGAGCATTTGTGGATTTTTGGACACATTACATCTTGGAATATATTTTATTTTACCCTCAGTAAATACAGTTAAAATATATTTATATGTACAGTTGAAGTCAGAATTATTAGCCCCGTTTATTTTTTCTTTACTAAATATTTCCCAAATGATGTTTAACAGAGCAAGAAATTTTTCACAGTATTTCCTCTAATATTTGTTCTTCTGGAGAAAGTCTTATTTGTTTTATTTCAGCTAGAATAAAAGCAGTTTTTAATTGTTTTTAAGCCATTTTAAGCTCAATATTATTAACTCCTTTAAGCTATATATTTTCGATAGTCTACAGAACAAACCATCGTTATACAATGACTTGTCTAATTACCCTAACCTGCCTAGTTAACCTAATTAACCTAGTGAAGCCTTTAAATGTCACTTTAAGCTGAATACTAGTGTCTTGAAGAATATCTAGTCTAATATTATTTACTGTCATCATGGTGAAGAGAAAATAAATCAGTTATTAGAGATGAGTTATTGAACTATTATGATTAGAAATGTGTTGAAGAAATCTGCTCTCTGTTAAACAGAAATTGGGGGAAAAATAAACAGTAAAACAAAACAATAATAAATAAAACAAAACAACTCTGACTTTAACTGTATGTATATATATATATGTATATATATATATATATATATATATATATATATATATATATATATATATATATATATATATATATATTAATATATTGCTTGTTGACTGCATCTCAGATATGGCACATATACATTTACACTGCTTTTACATTAAGGAAGTTATCCTAACAAATATATTAAAACATAGTTACTAAAAGTAAAAAAAAAAAAAAAAACAGTCACAAAAAACTTAACAAAAGTTTGCACACCAAACCCTCAGTTCAATTCATTTCTGTTTTAATTAGTGTTTAATTAATCGTAGTTAATTAGTGTACATTTGTCAAATTTAATTAATAAATAGCACATTTTCCCTTGTGAGATCTGATGTTTACCATCAATGTAGTTCTGGGGGATTTTTTTGTGATTTTATTGTTCTTCATGTAATTTTATTAAGTCTTATTAAATGTTATTAACTCTACATTTTCATTCTGATTCTAAACAGTATGAACTAAAGTTTTAGGGGTTTCAGTCATCTTGATGTCAAGAATTAAAGAAAAAATTATCAGAATTTCACAGCGGGGTGACGCAGTGGGTAGTGCTGTCGCGTCAAAGCAAGACTGTCACTAATTCGACTCCCGGCTGGGTCAGTTGGTGTTTCTGTGTGGAGTTTGCATGTTCTCCCCGTGTTGGTGTGGGTTTCTTCAGGGTGCTCCGGTTTCCCCCACAGTCCAAACACATGTGCTATAGGGGAACTGATCAACTAAACTGGCTGTAGTGTGTGAGTGTGAATGAGTGTGTATGGGTGTTTCCCAGTGATGGGTTGCAGCTGAAAGGGCATCCGCTGTGGCGACCCCTTATAAATAAAGAAACTAAGCTGAAAAGAAAATGAATGAATGAAATTTGACTGCATGACTTCATCTGTATACTACTAGAAACAGATTAACTATTAAATTAATATCGTCAATGCACTGTAAAAATTCTTGCTGCCTCAATCAAATGAACTTCTAATCATCTCAACTTACAGTACATCAATCAAACTGATTAAATATGTATATTAAACTGTGTATAACTTTAAAAAAAATCCATTGAAACCTAATTAACTCAAAATAAGCAACATAAAAATCTGAGTTGTCTTGACTGTTTGTGGTTATATATTTTAAAGCGTAGCCTAATAAACTGTCCATGCCGAGTATAAAGTGTGAATCATTAATTATACATGTGTTGAGCATTAACAGGTTCTGGCAGATCAGTGTGTGTGAGGATTAACACCGTCTGACCGAGTCCTAACACACTGACCAAAATATGGCCACCAGCCTCCTCTTCATGCTATAATGATGCATTAGACTAAATATTAGCATTCTGAGATATTGAGAGATGCTGTAATGTAATATGTTTGAGTGTTTGTCATCAGCAACAGTGGTATTAAGTTGTTTTGATTGGACTAATCTCTCATTGCTGGACAGTAGGGAAGGATAAACCGCGCTGGATTAGCATAAGCCCTCTGTCAGTGTGTTGTCCTTCTGCTTTCTCAATTTTCTCCTATCATCCCCCTAAATATTTATATATGCATTAGATTTAGTCATTTAGCAGATGTGATATATGGCAATATATGCAAATTACATATATACAGTAGCACACAAGCTCATATTTAATCTTCACGTGTGTCATATAGGGTGTGGAGTTTGCATGTTCTCATGGGCTTCCTTCGGGTGCTTCGGTTTCCCCCACAGTCCAAACACATGCACAATAGGAGAATTGATTAACTAAATTGGCCGTAGTGTATGAGTGTGTGTGTGTAAATGAGTGTGTATGGGTGTTTCCCAGTACTGGGTTGCGGCTGGAAGGGCATCCACTGTGTAAAACATATGCTGGAACAGTTGGTGATTCATTCCGCTGTGGCGACCTCTGATGAATAAGAGAGTAAGCTGAAGGAAAATGAATGAATGAAGTTTTTATTTTGTGTATAAATGATGATAGAGTGATTGGGAAGATCCTTCACACCAGAGAGGAGCAATATTGTCCTGAAAGCAAATAGGGATGCTTGTGAGTGAGCATCTCGTGCTGTTTGAGTGTGTAACGTGTGTTTACTCGGTGAGTTTGTGTTACTGAACTGTTGTGTTTGGCCTATTCTTCTTCTGTCTGACTTGCTTATGTTTCCAGGGCTAAATAATTCAGCGATTACCTGACAGTCACATGATAGCATGACCTCAACTGAAGCTAAAAAATGTGTGCCGGAGATCAGGGTAGGGTTGCAGCAGCTGCTCGTGAACTGGATGGTAAAGTCCACACTACAGGCCGTTCAGTGCTCGGGTTAATTCGTAGCCTAGTTGAAACGTAAACGGAGACTAAGTTACACACATTGACTCAACTCTAAAATTTAAGGCAACTGCAAAGAATGTTTCTTAGTTAGAGTTTTAGTCTTGTTTCTAGTCCAAATATCTAAATATTCTGAAATCAAGAAGCATTTTCTAGTCATGGAACTAATATTGTCTTGTTTTCAGAAATAATGAGTCAAAATTTAGAGAGTTTTTCCTTAAAGGTGCAGCATGTAAGTCTGACACCCAGTGGTTGAACTAGGTATTACATTCCTGGATCAAACAAACGCAAGCGCAGGTTGCCAGATTGAGGACCAACAATAGCGAGTCTGACAATCGAGCCTAAAGGCTGCTTTATATCGCTTTCACTACACTACATTCCAACTAAATATGTCCGACATCCTCTATGTACAGTATAATGATAGAAACTGCAGCTCTCACATAGTCGCCCACTGAAGCTAAGCAGGGCAGAGCCTGGTCAGTATCTGGATGGGAGACCACATGGGAAAGCTAGGTTGCTCCCGGAAGGGGTGTTAGTGAGGCCAGCAGGGTGCGCTCAACCTGCGGTCTGTATGTGTCCTAACGTCCCAGTATATTGATGGAGACTGTATACTGCTCAGTGAGCGCCATTTTTTGTGGTTCTGACTCTCTGTGGTCAAAATCCCAGGATGTCCTTCAAAAAAGGGTTGGGGTTAACCCCGGTATCCTGGTCAAATTTGCCCACTAGCCTCTGTCCATCATGACCTCCTAACCATCTCCATATCATAATTGTCTTCATCACTCTGTCTCCTCTCCACCAATCAGCTGGTGTGTGGTGTGTGGTCTGGTGCAATACGGCTGCCGTCGTGTCATCCAGGTGGAGTCTGCACACTGGTGCTGGATGAGGAGATTCCCTCCAATGTGTAAAGCGCTTTGAGTGTCCAGAAAAGCGCTATATAAATGTAAGCAGTTATTATTATTAATAAAGAATCTTTGCTCAGTCTTATATTGTGCTGTCAATTTTGTTTCAATCATTAAGACTTCAAAACACCACGAATGACTAAAAAACCTCTCTCCTCCTCTCTCGTCTCCCAGCATTAGTGTTTATTTCAGAGAGTAAATAGCAAAGACCTCGTCTGATTGGTCAGATTTGGATAAACACCATGTTAATGCAGCACACAAATGCTTGCCACATAACATCTAAAGTACTCTTCTCTGTGATATGGATGTTACATATAATATTACTGCAATAACGATCATTTTCTGATGCGTTTGTGCGGCCCTAATGCAGAAGTTGTAAATTAGTGTCTCTTTACGTCACAACTACACTGTATTTAGCGATTCAAAAGTGTTTATTTGCGGTGGTGAATTGCATTATGGGATGTGGATATCTACTCTGTCCACTTCTGATGTTGTAAATTCAACTCTACAGTTTAACAAAGTGACTTTTATTGACATTTTAGTAGTTTATAATGTACTAGAAATAATATCTAGAGATAAACAAGTGTGTATAATAGCAGAACATGTGCTGCAGTTTATTACAAGGTTTCTGCAGCGTAATATACAACACCAACACACACAATATAGCACTGCACACTATTACAGATGTGCAGAAAACACACTGTTACACACTTTTACAAGTTAGAAGTTGTTGGAAGAAAGATCAATATCCCATAATGCAACTCAGAAGCAGAAATAAACAATAAAAATATAAAAATATGAAGCACAAAATATGCAAAACGGCTGATTTATGGATATTTTTACAGTGTATTCTACGTTTGAACTTACACACTGCTAGTGCAACCAACCCCAGTTGAAGTGTCTCACACACACACACACACACACACACACACACACCTACATGCAGAGAAACATGAGAAGTGAAATCAAACACCTGCTTGTTTTCCCCCCTCCTCACAACCGTCCTCTCCTCTTTCTTCATCCATCCCTGCGTTCACAATCGTTCATCTGTCACTGCGTGCTGTACTGGGAGTTTTGGGGCTTTTCAACTCTTTGGAAACCTCCATACGGACGTGCATAGACTCTTTCTGTTGCCCCTCCATCGGGTAAAGACTTTCCTTACATCTCTCTTGGCTGTAGTCAGTATGTGTGTGTTGTTTATTTACTCTGTGTTATTCTCTACATGCTGTGACATTTACACTAAGCTGAATGAAGCAGTGTTAATTTAACTAAACTACACCAGAGTTTTACTCTGCTCTCCTGCTTGCTTTAATTGCTGGAATGTTTCTCAAAATATTTAATAGTATTTTTATTTTATTCTCTATTTATCAGTGTTAAAGGGATAGTTCACCTAAAACTAGGGCTGTGCCATATTTACGATATTTTTATTTTATTTTGCGATATATATTGCCATATGAACCCCATTTCACCAGATGACTTCATATTTCTATTTGGAAACAAGCTATAATGTTAGATTGATTGGAATGATTCTGCAATGGGAGTGCATCTACATAAAATCTAATAAACAATCTATAAGTACAATCAAGAAAAAGCTAGAATTACAATAAACGGTGATTTATCATTTATTGAGTCTAACACAGGGGTGTCCAAACTCGGTCCTGGAGGGCCGGTGTCCTGCAGATTTTAGCTCCAACTTGCCTCAACACACCTGCACGGATGTTTCTAGAAAGCCTAGTAAGAGCTTGATTAGCTAGCCCAGGTGTGTCTGATTGGGGTTGGAACTAAACTTTGCAGGACACCGGCCCTCCAGGACCGAGCTTGGACATGCCTGGTCTAACAGTATCCAAGTACAGTAATTGAATGATAAAAATTAAACAATGCAATAGAATTAATTAGTTGTTAAATTCACAAATGGTACAATCTATTATGCCTGAATGCTTTTAAAATCATTCTACAGTCACAGGCACGTGCAAATGATGAATTATAATACAAACTCAACATTACAGGTTCTGACTATTGTGAATGATCAATCACATTGCGATATAGATGCTAAAACCATATGTTGTGCAGCCCTACCTGAAATTCTGTCATCGTTTACTCACCGTTTACTAGTCACAAACATGTTTCTTCTGGTAAAAAAGATATTTATAAAAATGCTGAAAACCTGTAACCATTGACCTTTAGGAAAACAAATACAATGGAAGTCAGTGGTTACAGGATTATGATATATTTCTTTTTTATGTTCAACAGAAGAGAGAAACTCATAAATGTTTGAATCCACTTATGGGTGGTTAAATAGTGAGTTTATTTTTGGGTGAACTGTCCCTTTAAGCTGCTTTGACAAACGTCAAAACTGCATTTCTGTCTTGGGGATTTGGACTAGTTTTTAGTTTATATATATAAAAATAGATTTAAAATATATATTAAATCAAGAATACCTTTCTAGACAAGTAAATAACCATTTTATTTTCCAAAATAAGTCAAAATTAAGTGAGTTTTTCCTTACAAGGAAATTAATCTGTCAATGTGATGAGTAAAATAGTCTAATTTCAGACCTACGACAAGATTATTTTACTTATGCCAAACTCAGGCAGATTATTTTGCTTGTTTTAAGGAAAAAAACACTTAATTTTGACTCATTATTTCTGAAACCAAGACAATGTTTAAACTTAAATGATTCTTATTTTGCCTAAAAACAAGACATTTTGTTTGCAATGTACATTATAAAACCACTACAAAAATAAAGATGCATCAAATGAATGGCTGCATCCACAATTTTTAGATATTTTGACTAGAAACCTGCTGGAGAGGTGTGGATGACGATAACGAAGGCCTGATTGGTCAGATGTGGATAAAACAACCCATGCATGCAGCACACGAACAAATCAAATTTAATCCAAAACTCTAGAAAATGTTTATTGATTTCAGAATTTTGAGATATTTTGACTAAAAACATAAAGCAAGAAAAGTCTGCTTTTTTGTATTTGTACATTGTAAAAGCACTATAATAATAAAACTGCATCAAACAATTCAATTCATGTTTATTTATATAGCACTTTTTACAATATAAATTGTGTCAAAGCAGCTTAACATAGTTCTAGTAAAGTCCAAATTGCAAATAATGACTTGCATTCACATTTTTTAGATGCATCAAATTAATTGATGCATCCCACAATTTTGAAAAGTTTTGACTAAAAACCTGCTGGAGAGGTGAGGATGACCAGATTTGGATAAACAACCTATGCTCACTAAAAACAATATGCATTGGTTGTACTACAAAAAAATTACAGTAAGTGGTTGCAAATTGATTTGGGCTGAATTTAAACAAGCTAATTAAATGTAGTAATGCTTCATTTAAGGAAAACTTAATTTCTTTGTTTAAATTCAGTCCATAAAAATAGATTGCAACCATTTACCTTAAAAAACGTAATAAATCCAATGAAGTGTTATTTCCAGTGCATGCAGCACATAAATAAAACTAATTTAATTCGTTGCAACTTCTCTGCGATATGGAAAACTCTATAAACTGCTTCTTGATTTCAGAATTTTGAGATATTTTGACTAAAAACAAAAAGTAAGAAAAGCCTGTTTTTTTGTAGTGTTCAAGCACTATAAAAATCAAAATGCATAAAATAATGACTTGCGTCTACATGTTTTAGACATTTTGACTTTAAAGCAACACAAAAAGCAAAGCTTTTTTCTTTGTTTGTAGTGTGCTTTGTAAAAGCAACACAAAAAATAAAGATGCATCAAATTAATAGATGGATCCACAATTTCGAAATTTTTGACTAAACCTGCTGGAGAGGTGAGGATGACCATCAAATGTGTAAAGGCCACTTCTGATTGGTCAGATTTGGATAAACAACCTATGCTCACTAAAAAAATTATTCACATTTATTTATTTATTTATTTATTTACATTAAGTTGTTGCAAACAATTGATTTGGGCTGAATTTAAACAAGCAAATTAATCGTAGTAATGCTTAATTTAATTAAAACTTAACTTCTTTGTTTAAGTTCAGTCCATAAAAATAGTTTACAACCATTTACCTTAAAAAACGTAATAAATCCAATGAAGCATTATTTCCAGTGCATGCAGCACATAAATAAAACTAATTTAATTCATTGCAACTTCTGAAAAACTCTATAAACTGCTTCTTGATTTCAGAATTTTGAGATATTTTGACTAAAAACAAAAAGTAAGAAAAGCCTGTTTTTTGTAGTGTACATTGTAAAAGCACTATAATAATCAAAATGCATAAAATAATGACTTGCATCTATATGTTTTAGATATTTTGACTTAAAAGCAACACAAAAGCTTTTTTTGTTTGTTTGTAGAGTGCTTTGTAAAAGCAACGCAAAAAATAAAGAAATTAATAGATGCATCCACGATTTCGAAATATTTTGACTAGAAACCTGCTGGAGAGGTGAGGATGACCATCAAATGTGTAAAGGCCACTTCTGATTGGTCAGATTTGGATAAACAACCTATGCTCACTAAAAAAATTATTCACATTTATTTATTTATTTATTTATTTATTTATTTATTTATTTATTTATTTATTTACATTAAGTTGGTTCAAACAATTGATTTAGGCTGAATTTAAACAAGCAAATTAAATGTAGTAATGCTTCATTTAAGGAAAACTTAACTTCTTTGTTTAAATTCAGTCCACATAAATAGTTTGCAACCACTTACCTTAAAAACGTAATAAATCCAAGGAAGCATTATTTCCAGTGCATGCAGCACATGAATAAAACTAATTTAATTGATTGAAACTTCACTGTAAAATGTCAAAAACTCTAGAAAATGCTGCTTGATTTCAGAATTTTGAGATATTTTAAATGAAAAACAAGACAAATAGCAAAGCATTTCTTTTGGTTTGTAGTGTGCATTGTACAAACAATACAAAAGTAAAGATGCCTCAAATTAATGGCTTGCATCCACAATAGGGTGAACAGCACACTTCCGCAGGATGGCAGTGCGAGGCACGGTTCCTCCTCCGGATTACTACCCGTTTGACATCGCCCTCTCAGCCCAGCCACCAGAAGACCTGCAGGGCTTTTATAAGGCAAACCAGCACATGCTGAGCAGATCCGGCTCGCATTACGGCCTCTCCAGGACTGCATGGGATCAGACTCGAGCGGCTACTCCTGGTCCTCCTCCACCTCCTCCGCCGCCCCCTCCACCCCCTCCTCCACCCCCGCCCTCGGCTCACGAGATCAGCCGCATGTACAGGGATTCCCTCTCCATCAAGATGATCCCAGACAGTCAGCGCATTCGCAGTAGAGCCGCTTCTCCTGCCTGCTTCGGCGTTGAATCTGGCTTTCCCGGTCACTCCATTCCCACAGACCTGAACGGATATTCCCTGGAGTCCTGTCAGCCAGCCTCCACCTGCATCGTGGTGGATCCCACAGCCTCAGGTATGGACGGGAATATTCCCAGAGGAACTCTTTCCTATGGTTCCGTGGTGACTCCGAGGATGCCGTATGATCCTGCGTATGATCCAGGATCTGCTATGGTGCATGCATCACCTGCTCCGCTTAACACAGGTATGCCTGTGCACCATCCATCAGCTGGAGTTGACCCTAAGAGAAACGTGGATCCAAGTTTTCTTGCACTCCTTCGCTCTGAGGGTCTGTCAGAAAGCACCATTACTCTACTCCTACAGCAAGGGTTTGATTCCACATCAATGCTTGCCATGATGGAAGATCATGACGTCCGTTCTGTGGCTCCTAATTTGGGTCAAGCACGAGTGTTATCTCGAATTGTGCTGAATTGCAAGACTGGAGCGACGGTAATGCGCGGTCGCTCCAATAGCTTCAGCCATCGTAATGATCTCTACATGCAGCCGCAGAGTCTCGGTATGGATGCACAGCTCATGCAGCAGCCTCCGAATGCTTTGCAGTCTGTTTCTCCGAGGATGGGAGAGTTTTTAGGTCGTAGACCCAGTAGCGCACCATCTCAGCATCTACTGGAAACTACTACATATCCTGCAAGTCGACCAATTGGAGGTCTCCCGGTTAGTCCGGGTGGTTACACCAATGCATTGCCTCAATCTCGACCGTTATCGATGTATAATGCTCACACCGGTCTGGCCATGTCTGCTCTGCCGGCTCAACAGCAGCCTCCGATGACTCCAGGAGCGGCTCCGAAGACGTTTTCCGGCACGTACACGCCGATGGAGCTGATGAAGCGTCCTCCCAATCTGCCTCCGCTGTCTCCGGCTCACAGTCCGCATCTGAGCCCTCAGTTACTGCGCAAAGGAGCGGCGGTGGAAAGTGCCGTCATTCCAGCATCTTCTGCCATCCAGACGCAGAATATTAATCCCAATAACAAGCAGACGCGCAGAACCGGACCTCCAGTCATCGTGTCCACCATGGCTTCACCGGAAACAAGTAATGATGCAACTGTTCTGTCTTTCTCTACATCTCTTTTTGCCTGTAGACTTACCTGTCACTTGTGCTTGTCAGTATTATAATATAGTAGTATTTTTAATAATATATAATTATTATAATCGTACAAACGTGACCACCATGGCTTCATTGGAATCAATTCAGTCTTTCCCTACATCTCTTATGTAGGCATTTACATCGGTTGCTTCTATTTTATATAGTTTTACCTGTCACTTGTGCTTGTCAATATTATAATAATCAGAATCATATACACGTGTCCACCATGGCTTCACTTGAAACTAGTAATGTATTTATTTATATATTAGTATATATTATAATCATTCATTCATTCATTTTCTTGTCGGCTTAGTCCCTTTATTAATCAGCGGTCACCACAGCGGAATGAACCGCAAACTTATCCTGCAAGTTTTAACGCAGTGAATGCCCTTCCAGCCGCAACCCATCTCTGGGAAACATCCACATACATACTCATTCACATTCATACACTAGGGACAATTTAGCCTACCCAATTCACTGTGGGGGAAACCGGAGCACCCAGAGGAAACCCACGTGAACGCAGGGAGAACATGCAAACTCCAACACCAACTGATCCAGCCGAGGCTCAAACCAGCAACCTTCTTGCTGTGAGGCGACAGCAGTACCTACTGCGCCACCGCATCGCCCTATTATAATCATTCTAATTGTATAATCATTTCTACAGTGGCTTCAATGAGTCAACTATTCTGCCTTTCTCTACTTCTCTTTTTGGTACCTGTCACTGGTGTTTGTCATTTTTATACTATGTTAGTTTTAATAATGTATTTAAAAATATATATTAAAATTGTATAATCAAACCCATCAAAAACAAGTAATGATCCAAATATTCTGCCCTTACCAACATCTCTTATGTAGGTTGCCTTTATCTTTTATCTAGTTTTACCTGTCACTTGTGCTTGTCAACATTATAATATAGTAGTATTTATATATATATATATATATATATTGAGTTATTATAATCATATCCACCATAGCTTCACATTAAATAAGTACTGACCAAAATATTCTGCTTTTCTCTGATTCTGTACCGTTCTTTTAGTTGTAATTTTACCTGTCACTTCTGCTTGTCAATATTACAATAAAGTAGTATTTTTAATTATATATTAGAATATATAATATAATAATTATATTTACATAATCATATCCACAATGGCTTCATCTGTAACAAAGAACTGTACATCTATTCTGCCTTTCTCTACATCTCTCTTTGGTTGTGGTTTTGCTCGGCACTTCTGCTTGTCAACACAGTAGTAGTAGCAGTAAATATACATAATGATAATACTATATATTGTAATAAATATAATTGTATAATCGCATCCATCATAGCTTCACCTGAAACAATAACGCTGCATCTATTCTGCTCTCCTCACCTCTCTTCTGGCTGTAGTTTTACCCGACGTTTGTGCTTGTCTTTAGTTCTCAATTGTTTATTCTCTACATGCTGCTGGTTTTCAGTAATTCTCAGCACTCTTTCTTTGTATTTACAGTATTCAGAGTGTTTATTGCCATCTGCACAGTAGGGATTGCCTGCACAGGTTGCATGTAGAAATGAAATTCTTACATTGCTGTCCACACTGAATGCCAAGGAAGGTTTAAGCAGGTATAATAAAAATAAAATGATTTATATTGGAAAGAGCATGCAAAAAAGCAAACATAAATATGAGCTACATATAAAATAAGTGAAGTAAAGCTGAATGAATGTTGTAGAGTGAAAATAAAATGTGACAGCTCTGAAGTTTTGACTTGATATACTGTACGTGCATATGAATCTCCCTCCATCAGTACACATGAGGCGTGCAAAGCAGATTTGGCTAAGAGCTCTGTTTTTAGACCGGGACACTATTTATATGCCCTTTCTAGTGGGATTCAGTGTTTGTGATCCAGGCTGAACTTCCTGAATGACTTCAGTTGACTCTCCTTCATCAACAAGTCTTTACGAAAGCTTAACAGACAAATAAACCTTTTATTTTTATGCATTAAAGCAATTTACAAACAAATACAGTGAGAACACCCCTCACAAACCTCTCATTTAAAATATTATTGTCTATAGGAAGCTTTAAAATATTAGATTTGTGCATATACATTAGATTAGTCAGCACTGAAGCCAAATCTGAAGCTAATCTAACAAAATAAGTTATAATACTTACTCACTCCCAGTTGATATTTAGTCACGGCATATTGGTGTTTCGTAACATCTAGTGTTTATGAGGTGGGTTGATAGCCCAATGCTCAACCCCCAACCTGGAGGACCAGGACACACACACTCATACACTACAGTCAATTTAGTTGATCAGTTCCCCTATAGCGCATGTGTTTGGACTGTGGGGGAAACCGGAGCACCCGGAGGAAACCCACGCCAACACGGGGAGAACATGCAAACTCCACACAGAAACACCAACTGACCCAGCCGGGACTCAAACCAGCGACCTTCTTGCTGTGAGGTGACAGTGCTAACCACTGAGCCACCGTGCCACCCAAATAAGTTATAATAATGGTCCAATATTAGCACACCCAAATTTATATGTAAGTGAAATAAAATTAATTAAATAAAAAAAGAGCAAAATTGAAGAGAAACAAAACATTTATACATTTCTGTTGAAATTTTGTAGTTTGTATTTTTTTTTTTGCATGAATTTAAATCCAAACGTTTTCTCTTTCTGAAGATGTTCAATAACTAAAATATTATTTTAATAAATATATCCATTTAATAAATCTGTTTTGTTTAAATGCTCCAACATATATGACCTATATTCTCTGAGAAATGGATCAATATATTAATTTTCAATATGAGGAGACTCATTTATGCTGAGCACTGTAACGACACATTCCATATCAGCAGTAGTTCAGATAATAAATAACAACACTAATAGATGATGAAGAGAGTTTTTAGCTCCTCTTCAGTTTGTTGTGTATGCATGAATGAGCATTTGTGCTCTTCAGGATGATTTATATAAAATACTGCTTTAAAGTTCTCTCATTTTAGAGAGCAAGAACCCAAACCCACCGCATGCCATTCATTCATTTTTCTTCAGCTTAGTTTAGTTCATCAGGGGCAGCGGAATGAACGCTAACTATTCCAGCATATGCTTTCTACAGAGGATGCCCTTCCAGCTGCAACCCAGAACTGGGAAACACCCATACACACTCATTCACACACACACACACACACACATACACTACGGCCAATTTAGTTGATCAATTCCCCTATAGCGCATGTGTTTGGACTGTAGGGGAAACCGAAGCACCCGGAGGAAACCCACACCAACACGGGGAGAACATGCAAACTCCACACAGAAACACCAACTGACCCAGCCGGGACTCGAACCAGCAACCTTATTGCTGTGCTAACCACTGAGACTCCGCGCTGCCCCTGTGTTGGAACGAAATATAGGAATATTATAAGAAAAATAATATATTAAATTACTACTTATTACAAATTTAAGTGGATTGAACTTCAAATAATTAAGTTGTCCCAAAAAATAAAAATAAAACTCAAGAATTGTGTTGTTTCAGCTCATTTTAAACGTGTAGTTTGAACTAAACAGCATTTTTTGAGTGCATTTTCTTATTTTTCATTATGATCTCATGTTGAGTGCTTCTAGCGGCGCGGTGGTGCAGTGGGTAGCTTCACAGCAAGAAGGTCAGTGGTTCAAGTCCCGGCTGGGTCAGTTGGTGTTTCTGTGTGGAGTTTGCATGTTCTCCCCGTGTTGGCGTGGGTTTTCTCCGGGTGCTCCGGTTTCCCCCACAGTTGAATTCAATTCAGTTCACCTTTATTTGTATAGCGCTTTTACAATGTAGATTGTGTCAAAGCAGCTTCACATAAAAGGTCACAGTAAATAGGAACAGTGTAGTTCAGTTTGTAGTGTTTAAGTTCAGTTCAGTTGAGCTCAGTTCAGTGTGGTTTAATAATCACTACTGAGAGTCCAAAAACTAAAGAGCAAATCCAACGATGCGCAGCTCTACAGATCCTGAACCATGCAAGCCAGTGGCGACAGCGGAGAGAGAAAAAACTTCACTAAAGGCGGAAGTGAAGAAAAAAAACCTTGAGAGAAACCAGGCTCAGTAGGGCACGACCATTTTAATTTCTCCACTGGCCAAACGTCTTGTGCAGAGCTGCAGTCTCAGCGGCGGAGGCTGGAAGCTGGCCTCAGCGAAGACTCGTCTGTCTCTCCATCACAGTAGCTGCTCAGGATTCGGCCTGGTCCAGGATATGGAAACCTTGGGATCAACTCGTCGTTGGTCTTGGGTCGAATCAGTGACTCTGCATAGTCTGAGGGCCTCGGGAAGAGTATCCCCAGGTGGAAATGGAGAATAAAGAAGATAATTAGCGTAGCTGATGTTCACAGTGTATATCAACAAGATGCATAACCTGTGTGGAAGCCCCCTAAGTGGTGCACTAAGTGTATGCTTTACTGAACAGATAGGTCTTTAATCTAGTTTTGAATTGGGAGAGTGTGTCTGAGCCTCGGAACACAGTCCAAACACATGCGCTATAGGGGAATTGATCAACTAAACTGGCCGTAGTGTATGAGTGTGAATGAGAGTGTATGGGTGTTTCCCAGTGATGGGTTGCAGCTGGAAGGGCATCCACTGTGTAAATTGTATGCTGGAAAAGTTGGCGGTTCATTACACTGTGGCGACCCCAGATTAATAAAGGGTCTAAACCGAGAAGACAATGAATGAATGAATGAATGAATGAGTGCTTCTCTCGTGTTCATTCCTTCTAAATATCAGTGTGAATGTGTATATGCAGACGTTGTGAATGGGCTCCTGTAATTATGCTAATTTATGAACAGATTTTGAGTTTTGGGGTGTGTGATTAAGTATTTGTGCGTGTGTGTGTGTGTGTGTGTGTGTGTGTGTGTGTGTGTGTGTGTGTGCATTTGCATATGTAGCACTGCATACAGTCAAAACTGTTTACAGCCGTTTACTACTGATTTAAAATGAGCTGAAACAACAGCTGAGTTTTCATTTCTTCAGAACAACTTAGTTTTTTCACGTTCAATCCACTTAAATGTGTAAAAACTAATAAGTTAACTTAATTCCTTCATGTTGTCCCGGCACAAAATCAGTTGTGTGGAACCCAGCGGTTTTGTTTTACAGTCGGAAAAAAACGATTCACTGGATTAACTTAATTTTTTTGAGGTAAGTGTGGTTGCATGTGGGTTGAGTTTACATTTATAATGTTTAACTTAGAGGCAACACGGTGGCTCAGTGGTTAGCACTGTGACCTCACAGCAAGAAGGTCGCTGGTTTGAGCCTCGGCTGGGTCAGTTGGTGTTTCTGTGTGGAGTTTGCATGTTCTCCCCGTGTTGGTGTGGGTTTCCTCTGGGTGCTCCGGTTTCCCCCACAGTCCAAACACATGCGCTATAGGGGAATTGATCAACTAAATTGGCCGTAGTGTATGAGTGTGTGTGTGGGAATGAGTGTGTATGGGTGTTTCCCAGTGTTGGCTTGCAGCTGTAAAACATATACTGGAATAGTTGGCGGTTCATTCTGCTGGGGCGACCCCTGATGAATAAGGGACTAAGCTGAAGGAAAATGAATGAATGAATGAATGAATGAATGAATGAATGAATGTTCATCTTAATTTGTTTAAATTCAGCCGACATGTTTGCAACCGCTTAACTTAGAAAAACTTAGTAAATGCAATGAAGCATTTTTGCAGTGCATGTGGTTTTCTCTTTTCAGAATCAGAAAGAGCTTTATTGCCAGGTATGTTTACACATACTAGGAATTTGTTTTGGTGACAGAGCTTCTACAGTGCAACAGGATTACAGAGACAGGACAAAAAACAGATCATAAATATATTTAAAAAAATAGAAGTAGTGAGTGCAAATATACAGATTGACAAGTGTATGTACGTGTTTATTACTATATACAGCGTTATATGTGCAGCTGTTATGTGCAAATTGGCATGTAAAGTGTGTTGTTAAATAAGTGTATATGTGTATAAAAGTGTATAGCAAGTAGTGATGTTGGCTCCACAATTATTATCATCAAGTGTTCATGAGATGGATTGCCTGAGGGAAGAAACTGTTTCTGTGTCGGGCTGTTCTGGTGCGCAGTGCGTAGTCCATTGAAAAGTGTGTGTGTGTGTGTCCAGTTTGAGCTGAGCACTGTACCTCACTGCAGGCCTAATCATAGTCTTAGATCCTGAAATCTCATTAGTGTTAATAGGATGAGCAGAGACACGAGAGCGCGTCACACACATCTCTCAAATGAAGATCTGCACTCCAGAAAAGACTCTCACACACACACTGACTCGACTCTGTGGTAAACGAGTGAGTTTGACGAGTGTGTGTGTTTGATGAGTGTTTACCAGTGAAATAATGGAGACTTTTCAGGTTAACTCTTTAAAGAGCCTGTAGAGCTGCTGATGGAGGTTGTTGTGGAGATGTTGTGTGTTTGGGCAGTCTGTGTTCAGATCTGCTGGAGAATTGAGTTCTGGCCCTGCTGCTTTACACTGCATGACGTCACATCAACCATGAACCTGTTTAATAGCAGACAGATACAGGACGGTCAAAACAGGTCAATTTCTGTATCTGTTCTTTCTCTTCATTCCTTTCTTTCTTTCTTTCTTTCTTTCTTTCTTTCTTTCTTTCTTCCTTTGCTAATTTTT